>NC_136490.1:27792075-27819575 GCF_053919585.1 Euprymna scolopes | reverse complement strand
ATATTTGCTCTACAACAGTATTGAGCACTTTCTTCAGTTTTTATTAATTACCATTTCTACTATATATATATATATATATATATATATATATATATATATATATATATATATATATATATATATATATGCTGCATCACACAAAATTTAGAGAATAAAAACTGCTGGATGAAAGCATTTGTGTTTAGGGAGATTGAATAAAATAAATAGCAATTCCTACAACCATCAGCCGTCTAAAATGAATTTCAAAAGATTAGCCTTTCACTCTATTTCCATAGTGAGACGCTTTTTTTCTTTCTTTTTTTCTTTTATACTTTGTATACTGATTGATACGTCTTATTTTTTTAACTTTCAAATTTAAGACGTTCTTTCGTATTTTATTTTTAACCGATTGAGACGGTATTTCATATGAATATGAATATTAGTGCAAACACTAGCGAAACATGTTTCCGTGATATTTGACACAGTACGTACATTCGCAATCTGTGTATTTCAGAAGAAATATGCGTTTCCATATTTAACATGTTGTGACCTTTCAAAGGGATGAAAGATTAACGGATCTTAGGTTTGGTTCAGATTATTATAAATGCGCAGTAACGTTTTTATGTGGGTCACTATGTTGCTACTAATTAAAGTGACTATATATACGTTCTACCAACAATATTAAAAGTAAAAGACAGAAATCTATATAAACAAAACAGTAGATGGTGTGTGTGTATGCGAGTCTGTGTGTAAATATTTAACCGATAAACTCTTAAACTACTTGTCATATAACACTGGAATTAACAAGAAATGGTAATTATACACGAAGGATGGTTTATAATGAGTAAAATCCGTGCTTGCATGAATGAATAAGGCGTACAGAAATATGCAAAACATTAATTTCAAATTGCTGACATATTTCTATTACTTTTGGGCATGCGCAAATTCATTCATAGCTTAAAGTAGTTTAATTTTGTTCCTTATCTATATATCAACATCTCAAATAGTAGTGAACGCGGCTAGAGAGGTAAATGTTTTGGTCTCAATTCTATTTTTTTGGGACTATGCGTAATATTGAGCATATTAGGAAGTGATACACGAATTACCATTAGCATATTAAGCGATGCTCTTTGAGTAAACAAATCGAGCTTAGGCATTTTGGGCGATGTCAAACCTTCGTTAATTCACTACTCGCACAGCAGCAGCCGTTTAGCGTAATGGTTAGGAGCCTTGGCTGTCATATGGGCGGTCGGGTTTCGATCCTGGCTTGAGGTAGTTGCCTGTCTAACTGTGATACAGCGAAACTACTGTATGTAGATGATTATATATATATATATATATATATATATATATATATATATATATATATATATAGTGTGAGTCACAGAAAGCGGATGGTTTCAAGGAAAACAAAACTCTGCGAATATTTCTTAAGCAGGTTTAAAGACTACCTTTCTCACTCCCTATCCTTTACTCGAAGAGAGCAAGGAACGTTCTAAAAAACATCCGTTTCCCGTGACTCACTCTGTATATATGATCGTATATATATATATATATATTTGACCGTCTTCTCGAGTGGCATTCACGCCTCGAACGTTATCGACGTCTATGACATGATCGGCCTCTTTTTCCTTTTTATAGCCTTTGTTCTTTGCCGGTGACGTTGTTTCATATGTAATCGCTATATTACAGAACTTTACATATCCAGGTTGTCAGTCTGAGTGATTAATCACTTAGCCACAGTCATCTAATTGCCAAATGATCACCACTCATCAAGGCCAGGTGTCATTCGAGGAGAAGGCTTGATAAGATGGACTCAAGTCAGAATATTTGTGGGGATGATCCGAGATAAAAATTTGCTTTGAAGACGATCAAGTTGTAATCTACCAGGAATCAGTCCCATGGCTATGTGTTCCAGAGGCAGGGACACCGTAAGAACTTTTATTTGTAGAAATGTCGCCTTAGAAGAAGTTTTTCTTGATTGTGATTGAAAATGAGTGCTTGCTATGAATGTCTTACGAGTTGCAAGAAATGTGGGCTCCATCGAGCGCCTTTTATGCAAATAACGATAGAGCAGAGAAGGACTAACAACGTTCCGTCTCTGAAAAGAGGGCTGAAAAAACGGAAATGGTCACACTTTACTAGATTTCGCAGTTGATTCAAGAGTCTGCTAAGGCAATTAAGAGTGTCTTGGGCAAAACTTTTCTTAACGTAGCAACAGTGCTCCATGTTGGAATGTATTTGACTTTTAGAGGATTGCGTCAGGAGTAAGGTATTTTCTGGGACGGTAGAATGTGGCAACCGTTTCTCCAGTGGTCCTAGCAACACATTAAATGTAAGCTTACTATTTTATTTACGGCATAATTACGTTGACACACCAGTTCTCGCCAGATCGCCGATGTTAAACAACGTCGAAACTGGTCAGTACCAGATGGGTGACCAATTTAGGAATTCCAGGCGCTGTATGTAGGAGGACGTCGACATCTCCCTGCAAGAGTTGCAAAAACCCTGATGTTATTATATTCCCTAACAGGGATATACATGTGATTGAGGACCGCTTGTAAATTTCATACTCCCAGGGATCTTCCTCCTTTAAAGGAAGTCGGTTAAACCCGAAAAGGGTTAGTGCCGTTTCCATTAAAAAAAAAAAAATTTTTTCCTTTCTTTTTTTTACCATTTTAGGTCTGGAGTGAAAGTTTACGAGTTTATCAAAGTAAGGAGTTTCTTTAAGAAAAAGAGCCGTTCATTTACCGAGTCTCCAACATTGTTCCCTATATGTAATACTGCTTGTAAAAAAAGGAAAAAAGCACAAAACTCCATTATGTAATTATCTATTGGGTTTTAAAAAGGGTAGTACGTCCAAAATTACGCAAATTTATCTCGTATTTTGCTTTTAAAAAATAAAATAACTCTCAGCGGCCATTTTCAGCCTTATTAAGTTCCTGAGACAAGTGACATAACTCAAACTTTAATTAAAAAAAAAAAAAATGAAAAGTTAACCAAACTACATCCTTTCGCATGTTACAGTCTTTTTCTTTAATTTGAACAAGATTGATTTTTTAATTTAATAAATACTGACTGAATTTCCATTAATTTTGGCGTATTTTTTTATTTTAACCTAGCAAGTAAGTACATAATGTTTTGGCGCAATTTTCTTCTTTTATATGAAGGGTTTAATCTGGAGAAGTGCTTTTCATCTTAACTGGGGTAAAACAAGCATCTAAGCATTTGTAATATGAGGAATGTTCCAAAAGTAAGGTTTTCTATAAATTCTGCCGCCCGAATCGATCAGAGGAGATTGAAAATTGCATTGCTATGATGACTGAACTCATGCATTTGCGACCAAAACGTTTTATCTCTTTGTTCCAGATATTTTCAGTGTTAATCTCTAAGAAAGTAACCCCTGGCATTGGTGTGTGTCAGAAGCAGAGAAAAGGTTGCTTATTTTAACTCCCGTCTTTGTAGCGCTTCAACTCTTTGAGTTGAAAAAATAGGAGGCTTTACTTTTGGAACTAGCCTCGTAGAAAGGAGAAAATTTTAGAAGCGTTGAAAGTAACTCACTTTCTTCCACATTGCAAGGCGACTGGGCTTTTGGATAACCGCATCCCCATGATGGGATGGGGCGTGGCGTTGTTTGAGGTGTAGAACTGTAGAAAGACCGCATTGTAAGGATCAACCTTTCCCTCCCATAATGATAAACAAATAAACCAATCCTGCAGCTTCGACAGGGAGGTGATGCGGGCTAACAACCTGGGTGTGCCAAGTTCGAACCCAATTCTTTTCATAGAAACACTTTCGCTTATGAACTTTGGCAATCTTCACATAGCCCCTCCCATTATAAGTAACCGATATCCTTCTAGAAAGAATTCCTAATTTATTAGGGGAACCGAAGACCAACAAGAATCATCATTATCATTGATGATGCATTTCGACAGACAGACACGATGATCGCCAGAAAAGCAGAAAATATATCAAACAGTAATTGGGTTCTCTACACTAGAATAACTTTTCTAAAGTTTTTCAAATATTAGTATGAAAATATACAAATGTTCAAAATGGCGTCCGTGCAAATCGAAGAATGGAAAGCTAGACAATAACATTTGAAAGTATAATTTGGGGAGAAAGAAAACAACCAGTGTAAAAATGGGGTCAAAAATGTAAAAATACAATAAATAAATGTTGACATAGCCAGTAAAAGTTAGTTCTGTACATACTTAGCTCATTTAATGTGTGTGCGTGTTTCAAAGTAGTTTTCAATGTGTTTTAATCTTAAATATTCCTTCTTTTATGAGCTGTTTAACAAACAATATGGCGGCACGTTTGTTTCTCCATAAAGAAGACTCTAGACCGCCACCGTGTTTGTAAAACAGCTCGTAAAAAAAAAAAATTAAATTAAATTTTAAAAAATCACGAATATTTGAGATTTAAAAAAAAAAAAAAAAAAAAAAAAACGGGTTTGTATTACTGTACACATAGATTCGAAAAAGCTGCCCAAAAACAAATATATAACAAATAAATGTTATCAAAGGAAGGATAAGTTACTTTTCTACCTAACTGGATAAGCAATACAAGTTACTTTTCTACCTAACTGGATAATTTTCTAGTGTTTTTATTTGACGTAACATGTTTATTTAACTCGAAAAAGATACAGTGTTTACCGATGTATCGGAAAATTTAAAATCGCGCCCGACTCTCTCTTTCACACAGTAAGTTTGGGAAAAGTAGTTATAAAAAAAAAAAAACTAGTCAAAATACTGTTAGAAACTCGCTCAATATATGTCACCGTAACATTGGCTGACATATATTCGGTGAGTTTTTAACAGTATTTTGCATATTTTTTACTTTTAACTCCTTTTCCCAAACTTACAGTGTCCAAATAAGAGTCGGGCGCCATTTTAAATTTTCCGATACATCAGTAAACACTGTATGTTTTTCGAGTTAAATAAACATGTTACATCAAATAAAAACACTAGAAAATTATCCAGTTAGGTAGAAAGGTAACTTGTATTGCTTTTGATAACATTTATTTGTTATATATTTGTTTTTTGACAACTCTTTCGAATCTATGTGTACAGTAAAACAAACCCAGAAAACCACTTTGAAACAAAACAAAAAAAAGAGCAAGATAGATACAAAAGTAATTTTTATTTGATTTTCCCCTTTATTCGTTAGTTGTTTTTCTGTTAAACCCCCTATAATTTAAACAATAAAATTAACAACCTAAAGTTTCATTCTTCTCGTAGCGAGCGCCCTTTACTACCCGTCTATGCCGGGTTCTTCGGCTAGTAATGAATCTAACAGAACAAAATGTGTTGTGGCTTCCTTCATAACTGGACGGATAATTAAGCAAGAAGCGATAAAAAACGTTAAAGCAAACAGAAAACATGAAACGGGATAACGAAAAAAAAAAAAGTATGTTAAATGGAAATATCAGGCTTGATGTTAAAAACAGAGAAGGAAAAAGAAAGGATTTGTTTCTTTTGCCCCCCCCCACATACACACGGCTCTTCCCCTTCCTAACGACCATTAAAAACACACCCGCCTCTCCACACTCCACCTCCTTCATCCCCTGGCAAAAAGAAAGCAAATACGCCGCATTACCGACTCTACCATCTTCAAGAGCAAGGAAAATATTTTTTTTTTCAAGATGGCCGCTAATTGTAGCAACCTTTCCGTGTGAACCTTCGGTTTGCTGCACTGTAAACAACGTATGCAGAGCGTGACGTACGAGTGCCTCGTTTTGGATCGCTTGAGCATTAAAAACCGTTTCCGGTATGTCGATGTTACATCGTGCGGACGATTAAAGAAAAAAAAAAAAAAGAGAGAAAAGAAAGAATAAAAGAAAGAGAAAAAGAAAGATGGCGTTTGGAAATAGACACGTACAAACGCCGTTTAATAAAAAGAAAAAAAATGCTTTCGAAGTCAAAATCAATTAGGCGCTCTAATCTTTAAACAATTCATTCTTTTCTGAGCAAATATAACACCACCACCACCCTCTCTCTGATTTTATGGTTGAAAAAATGTTTACTAATGCAAAGGGTGAGAGAAAGCGGAAGGAACCACGTGATTTAGCGTCGAAAATACATTTTTTATCTTCTATATGCTTAGCAAATTCCGGATTAAACATTGCTATGATTTTCAGAGTAAAAAACGAGTACGGGCACTTTTTTTTTTTTTTTTTTTTTTTGTAAGATGCATTTATTTAATCTTCGCGTTTATCACTGTTTTTTTTTTAATTATTATTATTATTATTATTCATTCTAAACTCGCGAGACCTGTGGAAATCCCACCACAATATCTTCCATATATAACATATTGCTGCTGGGCTGTGGACGTTCAGCATGGATGGAGGCTCTCGTGACATTATTGTAGCCCTTTTGTTAAAACTGTAAAAGTATTTATCTAAGTAATCTGGTGAATATAGTGTCAGAATATACGTGATTATTACGGTTTGTCTCTAATATCCTTATAAGAGTCTGTAATTTATTTATATTGTGTGGGCGCCCGGCACGAACGAAACCCCTAAAATATCATTATATCATTTTTAGACAGAACAGATACTACTCTTAGACCTTAGCCAAAAGGCTAAAAGGGTGTATTTTAGCTACACCTACAGCGTAAAGGCGATACCATTTTTTTTAAATTCTTTTTTAAATTGCGTCTTCGGTGATCGGGAGATTCTATTTATTAAAAAAGGGGGATAGCAGGTGATAATATACTACCGACATTAAATTAGCGTATCTATATTATAATTTAATGTTTGTAGTATGTTATCACCTTCTACCCTCTTTTTTATTTAATAGGATCGCTCGATCGTATAATTTGTAACCTGGAAACTGTGACATACGTACGTACGTAGGTTAAAGTTACTACGGTAAGCATATATAGATAATTCGCAGTGCCACTTAGATGTAAGGGCTACTATTTGGAACCATAATTACAAAAACGCTATGTGGGGAGTTGAGTGAGAGGTCTGTTCAACAAAGCAATGAAAATGCTATTTTAAACTTAAGCGTGACAGACCAATGAAAATGTAATTTCACAAAGTACTGTTGCCACATCATTAAAAAACAAACAACTCTCTGAAAGTAAGGAGCTACTATTTGGGAGCTATTATTGTGGGAAGTTAAGCAGCAAGATGTCTGTTCACATTATATTTAAATTCTTGCATCAGTCAGTGGGACCGGGAACAAGGAGGGAATCCCAAAATCTAGAAGTTCTAGGAAAAGTCTACTAGAGAAAAGGATTTCCACCATTCAAAGACTGTTACAGTGAAAGGGGGGTTACTGCTTCTCAAGTTAGTCGAGAGTAATTACGTCAAGGGGACACAAGTGGTAAGAGTTTGTCAGAGCACATTCCATTAAAGTACTTGTAAAACAGACACAGGAATTCTCTATTGCGGAATTGGGACATAAAGTTTAGTTCATAGTGCGGTCCTAATAGGTTGGGGACTTTTTTGGACCATGTGTGTGTGTGTGTGAGAGAGAGAGAGAGGAAGAGAAAGACAGAGAGAGAGACTAGTGGAAAATGTACTAGCCCGGATGTGAAGATAATGTTCCATGCATCTGCGAATGGTTACTTTGTAGAAATACAGGACACTATCAGGTGTGAGTCGTCTTCTAGCAAAGTAGAGGGAGCCCACCTTCTTCGCAGCAGCCTTGGCAATGTCCTCGATATATTTGTTCCAAGTCATGTTCTCTGCTCCCACATTTCTTTATGCGTACCTGTGCCTCACTTGTATTGATTCTATATCTAAATTATGATTACAGTTAAGTGTTGAACACTTCCTATTAAAACTTAAAATTAATTTTAAATTTCGATTTTTGCTCCTTAATAGTTATTTTTAATTAAACCGTCGAAATTTCTTAAATGTTTTCAAAGTCTACAATTTTTAAAGCAAACTTTCTTTACAATAACAAAAGACTATTTCAGTAAAAAAAAATAAATAGTGTTACTTTTCGTATTGAAATTATTTTAAAGATCGACAAAATTAAAAGTTGACCCCCCCCTCCTTTAATCGCCAATGCTTGTTACTGCTTATGAGGTTTTGAATGTGTGAATGGTTTCTATTTTTCTTACGTAGTTCTTTTTTATGGAAATAGCTCCAGACAAGGCGTGAAGTCACTTGATATAAAGAGCTAACAAGAACGAACGATGATTATCACAAAAACAAGAGATGCTTATTGGTCTTGTTCTTGAAAAAAGAAATAATAACCAAAGCTGCAGGTATGAGGAAAACAGTCAACAGGAAAAGAGTTTCACAAAGTTGCAGTTCTTGGATAAAAGCTACGATAATAAGTTGTTATATTACAGTGAGTTATCAAAACAGTAAATTGATGGAGACCACTAGAGAGAGAGAGAGAGAGATAAAGAGAGCGAGAGAAAGAGATAGAGAGCAAGAGAGAGAGAGAAAGAGAGAGAGAGCGAGAGAGAAAGAGAGATAGAGAGAGCGAGACAGAGAGAGAAAGGGAGAGAGATAAAGAGAGAGAGAAAGAAAGAGATAGAGAGCGAGAGAAAGAGAGATAGAGAGAGATAGAGCGAAAGAGAGAGAGAGAGAGAGAGAGAGAGAGAGACTAGTAGTGAATGTACCAGCCCAGATGTGACAACAATACTCCATGCATGGGCGAATGGGAACTTTGTAGAGATAAACGATACAGTCAGGTGCGAATAGTTTTCTAGCACAGTAAATAGAACCCACCTTTTTGCAGCAGACGTTGCAATGTCTCCATTGCATTTGTTTCAAATCATGTTGCCTGTGAATGTTCAGCCGAATAGTTTACACCGAGTGCGCTCATGTTTTAAATTAAAGCTTCGAAATTATACGCGACAAATCAACGACAATTATATTTTAAAATTTAACGCGACAGAACAAATCAAAATTATATGCTTCTTAATTATTGACATGAGGATTGATAATTTATATTATTCAGATTATTTGGGCTACTGTTCCCATCTTGAGTGCTATTCACACAACGTTTCGACCGCTGTAACCTTCGACTTTTTTTTCAAATGTATCTTCTGGAACTCTGGGAACTTTCTATTGAACTAGGGAATTTTTCCGTCGAACTCGGGAATCTACACAGAATTTCGAACGGAATCTTTTATTAAATCCATCAGGATTAACATGCTTTCGTTTTATCAGAATAACTGGACAGAAGCGGTAAATTGTCTGTTTATCCATCCATCCATCTATCTATATATCTATCTATCTATCTATCTATCTATATTTGCTAGCGATGAGTGGACAACAAAGATTTGAATCGTCAAACTTGACAGCTTGACAAACTTTGTCAAACTCTTTGATCGGTCAGTCTGCACCGGAAAGTATGCGAACGGGGACCGGAAGTGATGTGTCACATGTCACATGTCACGTGTTCCGGTTTGCGCAAGCAGAGTTGGTAGCTGGATTGGAAACCCCGAGGAAGACAGGTGGCCTAAAAACGGGTCTCCCTATGAGGGAAAGGGAGTCTCAGTACGGAGACACACGAACTTCCACGCCAGAGATCGTCGGTCACTCTCTTCTGCTATGACGAATACCTGGGAGTGAATAAAATACATAAAATCTCACATCGTCTTGGGTCCTTCTTGAGTGTTTCTTTTAACAGATACCTGCTTATTTAACGGCGTATATAAATGTAATCGGTTGACGAACATCCCAGAAGAAACAAACAGCAGAAACAGGTATGTCGTCATATATATGTTATGTGTATTACACGTTCTGAAACGCAGGCACCACAGGATTAGACGAATCACTGGCCGTTAAAATAGACATTAGGACACGAGAACAACAGTCCGTTATATATAACACGACGTGCATACATTTATATACGCCCGTTAAATAAGCAGTTAAATAAGAATTAGATAATAGCAAAACATATATACAACATACGTTTATTTGGTGCCGTATATACGCGGTCATATAGACACCCGCGCATTATTATTCAAACATATTTAAATGTCTAAATATATGGTTAAGTGTTAGTTTTACTCATTAAGAATTGCTTTAAAGATTCACCACTCATTCATTTTGCAACCAAATTTCAGACAATTTTTACAGTTCTCAGGCCACCTTCTCAGCTATACTTTTTAAAAAATTTCAATTTTCATTCATTAAAACAAAAGTTATAATAAAATTAATGTTTAAAAATTCTCAGAATCTGTTAGGAACGGAGAGACGGTTTCTTTTGATTTCCCGACTGATTTTTCCAGTGAACATTCAGCCAGAGAAACGTCATTGTGTTTTAAGTCCGTCTGGTATGCTGATGAACATATGAACTACTGTTTGATGCTTACGCAATCATCAGTGTAAGGTAATAATTCCCGTCGCTAATATACATATATATACGTGTTTTTTTTATTATTAAATCATATGTACATACATATTTGTATAATAATTATTCATTTAGACCTACATGCACTAGTTTTTAATGCTTACGTAATCATAAGTGCCGGGTAACAACTCCTACCGCTAATAAATATATGTATAGGTTTTTTACTGAATTATATATATATATATATATATATATATATATATATATATATATATATATATATATATATATATATATAAATATATATATATATATATTAAGGGATTAGAACAACAGTCTAAAGCGCAGAGTATATTTTAATGTATTAGTAAATTCATTAATATAATTAAAATAATAGAAAACAGTGCTCGTTGTAATGTAGATATATAATAAGCTCGATAGGCATATATATATCCTAGAGCTATTTTAATATTGAATAAGATGATTGATAATTTATAATTAAAATTAAAAATCGTTTTCATAAGGAAGAAAAAACAAAATTAATAAATTGTACGATCGTTTCGAAAACGATGTTTTTTATTGAGATAGACAATAAGTCTTGGACAATAATTTATCATATAGTTTTTTAAACAAATTCTCCTCATCAGCAAAAATATTGGGTGTTTTTTTTTAAAGACACCAAAAAATAAACCTAGAACTTTTTAAAGTAAAGCAGATGTATCTTTTAATGGTTCGCCTTCTAAACTCGTATCATCGTCAATGCATTCATTGGGAAGGTAAACGTCTGCCTTACTTAAAAAAAATTCTAGGTTTATTTTTGGTGTCTTTAAAAAAAAACGCACCCAATATTTTTGCTGATGAGGAGACTTTGTTTCAAAAAACTATGTGATAAAATTATTGCCCAAGACTTATTGTCTATCTCAATAAAAACATCGTTTCCGAAACGATCGTACAATTTATTGATTTTGTTTGTTCTTTCTTATGAAACCGATTGTTAATTTTTAATTTTAATTATAAATTATCAATCATCTTACTCAATATATATATATATATATATATATATATATATATATATATATATATACGTTTTATGTGTTATTATATGTACATATATATATATATAATAATTATTAATTCAAATCTACATACACTAGTATTTCATGCTTACGCAATTATCAGTGAAGGGTAATAATTCCTGCCAATAATAAATATATGTATATGTTTTTTACTGAATTATATTAATTTATACCTACATATACTAGTGTTTCGTGCTTACGCAATTATCAGTGTAAGGTAACAATTCCTGCCGGTAATATATATATATATACTTTTTTATTTCATTATATGTACATATGTATTTATATGATAATTATTAATTTACACATATATGCACTAGTGTTTCATGCTTACGCAATGATCAGTGTAGGGTAATAATTCCTGTCGGTAATATAAGATGATTTTGAATACACAAAAGAAAATATTACTACAAAACAAAGCCTGGAAAGATCATGTTTTATATAGAAGAATGCGAGCATGCAAAGTAATATGGTTAGGATTAAGCTTAGAAAAGAAAAGGACTAGTTGTTAAAACTGGAAAAGAAAAAAAGCAAGATATTCTAGTAAAAATATAATAAAATTATTGCATAAAATATTGCAGCATTAAGAAACTTTTTCAAAATTCAATTGAACAATATATAATCAATTCTTAATTAATAGTGTAATATTTAACATTATAAATTTATATTTTTTACTAGAATATCTTGTCTTTTACTTTTTCAGTTTTAACAGCTCGTATTTTTACTTTTCTAAGTTTAATGTTAACCATATTACTTTTCGTGTTAGCGTTTTTCTATTTAATCCATGGTTTTTCCAGGTTTTGCTTTGTATAAATATTTTCTTTTTTGTGTTCAATATCATCTTATATAACCGGCAGAAATTATTACCTACACTGATGATTGCGTAAGCATGAAACACTAGTCTATGTAGGTCTAAATTAATAATTATTTTACGACCCGGCAATATATCTATACATTTCTCTTAGTCTCTTTGTCTGTCTGTTCTACTTTTATCTTGGTAACTACTGGGCCGATCTGCTGAGTTGAAATTTTGTATGGACCTTTTTATCTTTACATCATCAACGCTGTGATCCCCATCTGGCATCAATTGAAATGGATGGGTCTCGTCTTAGGGAGGCTCCATGTTTTGACAAGCTTCTGGGATTGACCTTTACTCCTGATCTGAAATGGAACACGTACATCAAATCTGCTGCTGGGGTCGCTGGAAAAATGGTAGGATCCTTCTCCCGCTCCTGTAGATATCTCACCGCTGATGCAATTCTCTATCTATATAAAAGCCAAGTACGTCCAAGGATGGAGTACTGCTGTCATATTTGGGCAGGAGCTGCTAAAAACAGCCTATCCTGCCTTGACAGAGTACAAAATAGACTTCGTAGCCTAGCGGGGGATGCCCTTTTCTCATCCTTGCAACCTCTCTCCCACAGAAGGGACGTTGCGAGCCTGTCTTTATTTTATCGGTATTTCCATGGGAACTGCTCGTCTGAGCTCCAATTTTTGGTCGACCCTCGCCAATCTTTCACGAAAACCACCCATCTAGCTGAAACCACTCTCAGTAATTTTCCCAACTCTTTATCTGCGCCTAAATCAAAACGTAGATTCCATGAACAAAGCTTCTTTCTTAGAAGTACACGCCTGTGGAACTCTCTTCCGTTTGCCTGTTTCCCACCTGACTACAACTTGGATGTCTTCAAGTTCAATATAAACAAGTTCCTGATAAACCGCTCACTTTTAAACCGACACTTTATCAGATCTCCATTACTAACGATTACTACGATATTGTCCCATTGGTTACTGTACACGCAATAATTCTTATTCCGAGTGGCCTCCGGCCCTTGATAAGTGGTAACTTCTATGTAAAATAAAAATAAAAATTGTTATGATAAGACCTAACGAACTAATTATTATAGTATCCGTTCGATGCAAACCAATGGATTAATATAAATTAAAAAGGATTACTATTTAATGCTGTTACCATAATACCACATTTACTCTAGAAGTTTGGCACATATCATTTATGCTGAATCCACGCGCTATAAATTTTGCCTGTTTTTACAGACTAACAATTTAGTATATGTGTGTGTATACGACGGGAGTTTCAAAAGTAAAACCTCCTATGTTTTTTACTAAAAAAATTTAGATGCTATGAATAGTGGAGTGGTGCTATTAAAACGGGCGACCATTTATGCTCCAGAGTTTATTTTTCAACATAGTCATCACCATTTTTCAATCCATTTTTGCCGGGAATTCAATGACGCATCTCTGCTATAGATGCACGTCCATAAAAGGGGTTGCTTTTTTAGAGTCCCACATCGTCAATATATGCAAAAGATAAATTAAACTTTCAGGTCGTGAATGCATCAGTTCAGTAATCATGGCAATGCAGTTTGCAATCCTCTATGATATATTCGGACGGAATTTTAAAAAAATAGGAGACATTACTTTTGGAACGCTTCTCGTATATCTGAGAGAGAGAGAGAGAGAAGAAGAAGAAGAAGAAGAAGAAGAAGAAGAAGAAGAAGAAGAAGAAGAAGAAGAAGAAGAATCTATTCATCTCCTTAACTCTCATCCTCGAATGGCTTCTAATCTTAAATGAAGGTTTGATTTGAAGAAGAAGAAATGTCAGAAAGAAACTAAAGAGCCTCATAAAATATAAGTTTGTAGTAGAAGTAAAGGAGTAAAAATATAGGAAAATCGAACAATGATGGCAACAAAATCAATATGATGTTTCGATATACAAATAGGTTGGTGCAAAAATAATGCCGTCTTTTTTTTACAGTAAGTTAAACGTCAAAAACGACATTGTTTTTGCACTAACCTAATATACACGGTATTCTTTACTTATTTCTTTTTTTTTTTTTTGCCAGATATGCAAATGCTAATAGAGAAAAAAAGGATAAATTCACACGAGAGACGCCATTACATAAGAAAAAGAAATCGCGTAGAAAGAAGTGATAAAGAGAGAGAGAAAAAAAAACATATAGACAGCATGGAATTAATTTATCTTGGTCAATTGGATCGGTATTAAATGTACCTTTACTTAACAATCTTTAATACTTAATACTTAAACGTGTGTGTTCTCAACGGCAAATTCAAGTGCTTTATAAAAGTACATTTATGCCTATGTGCGTCTCTCTCTCCTCTCTCTCTCTCTCTCTCTCTCTCTCTCTTTCTTTCTTTCTTTATGTGTGTGTGTGTAAGCACATTATAGATCACCCACTTCCGGTTAAAAGAAAAAAGAGTCATATATCTGAAAACGCCATCTTCCGGTTTCCTGTAATGGAGCCCTCGTCAGCTGGTGGTACATATTTCGTTGATCGGATGCAGATTGCCGACAAATATTATTTATTCAGTGAAACGATATCTGACATCCGAATTCGTTATTTTACACTCGTCCCCACTGATTTTGCTCACCCTCCCCCGTGCGCAACGTGAGCATTTAACATGCACACAGGTTGTCTAGTAATTAGAGCAATGACTTCTAGACCAAAAGGGCACTACACTTTCACGGCTTGAACTGTTTGCTTTTCATCCAATGTGCATTGCATGTTTATATAGGCACTAGCCGAATGACCCGTCTAAACTAGGTCTCACAATTTTCAAACGATATTATACAAGTTATTTATCTACCTCCCTCCCCGCGGCTTGATGATGCGACACGAAGATCAGAAAGTTGGGCCAAAGAGGAAGAGCATTCGGGCTTGCAAAAAAATACCTAGGAAACCCTGTCGGAATTCTGTGGTAGGAGTGCCCCAAGCGATTAGCAATCATCATCGCACTTGCGATGATGGAGTTCAGTTAAGCACATCATCTTTTCATCTGGCGTTTAATGTGTGCGCACGTCACAATTACACACATTGGAAAGCGGGGGGGGGGGCTGACCTGACCTTACACTTACATACAGCGCCTTGGCATACCTAAATGATCACATATCTGGTTCTGACTTTTATTTATTTATTTTTTTTACATGGGAGTCACCACTTATCAAGGCCCAGAAGCCACTCAGGGATAAGGATTACTGTGTGTACAGCAATCAATGGGATAGTGTTACAGTATTCGTTAGTATTGGAGATTTGATAAAGTGTCATTACTTAAGGGGGCGGTTCATCAGGTATTTGTTTATGTTGGACTTGAAGACATCCATATTGAAGTCAGGAGGGAAACAGGCAATCGAAAGAGAGTTCCACGGGCGTGCAGTTCTCGCTCGGCATTGCTTAACTTCAATGATCTCATGAGAACCGGACCGGTGTGTCAACGTAAGTGTGGTGTATATTAGCAATAAACTACCCCCGTATCAAAGAGAGAAGGCAATACCTAGACAGGCGGGCCATCTAGAATAGCACAAGATCAGCAAAATGCCATAGTCAATAGAAAAAAAAAGCCATTTCAAAAAATAGACCAGACTTTGTTGGTTTTGATGCGAAAAGAAAACATGATGAAAGTCATATTACGACTTTTTCAGTGACTTGATTCTGTTTTGTTAGCGTTGTTTTTCTCATTTTTTCTTTGGATCAGTCACTCATTTAATTATTCGGATTCGCAGGACAATGTTAACACGTACACAGAAAAAAACTGGGGTCATAGGGTGAGCGTGTGCACTCAAATGTCATATCAGCCGCCTTTAGCTAGAAGCGGACGTAACGTCACGTGCTCAAAGAGAGAGTGAGCGAAAGAAGTAAGCAGTTCGTTCGAAAATCATTCACAATGTTGCGACTTTTTTAGCCGTTTAATTCTGTTTTATTGTCATGACACAAAGTTGAAACGTACAAGTAACGAAGTTCCCAAGACACTGTAAGCTATCATTGCAGTCTTCAAATTCAAGGGTGGGGGGACGTAATAAAAGAAAATGATAAAAAATAATCGAATTTAAAAAAGAAATAATAATAGAAAATAGAGAGGCAGGAAGGTATATATATATATATATATATATATATATATATATATATATATATATATATATATATATATATATATATATATGTGTGTGTGTGTGTGTGTGTGTGTGTGTGTGTGTGTGTGTGTGTATGCATATATATATATGTATATATATGTATATATATATGTATATATATATGTATATATATATATGTATATGTATATATATATATATATATATATATATATATATATATATATATATATATATATATATATATTAAACAACGGGTATTGTTCATCGTATCATTTTACACTGAAAATGGTCATCATATCGTATAAATTCTATTCTATTGTTGGCATTGTTTTCCCCGATATTTTTCTAGTCAGAATCATTTTTAAAAATACGTTGGTACTTACGTGCGGAACCACAAGAAGTCTGCCAACATTCTAAGTAAAATTGATGTTAGTGGAACGAACTAGGTTCGAACTTAGAATATCCAGGTCTTCAGTTCGTGGCATTAAACACAAATTCACCGTTACCTCCCGACTTTGAAAATAATATTGGTTAACATGACACGTGATGTACCTTTTTTTTCATTATTGTGAATGCAAAATAAACGATAAACTAATGCAACAATTATCTCCTTTTATTCGTTTTGCATTTAGATTATCGGTTTTATACGCTACTAGACTACCCGTGACTCGTTGGGTTATTATGTTATATTAGCTATGGAATTCATGTATGAGCGTGACACTTGTGACGTAAAGAAAATAGTACATAACAGAAACATTTCTATGAAAGTATATTAAAATGAAAAATCACGGACGGATCACTCAAACATGAAAAAAAATCCTCCCTATTCGTGTAAAGTTACCTATTTTTCCCGAATAATCGCACAAAAATCTAAAATTAAACATGATTTTCCTACGAATCGAACGCCGACGAAAGTCATTTAACAGCAAAACCGCCCATGAACCTACCGATGAGAAATATAAGAATGCAAAAACCCATATTGGAATCCTTCAACCAAGTTATAGAAACTTAAAATCTAAAAAAAATAATTAATAAAACCTGAAACAAAAAATAAAACCTAAATAAATAAAATAAAACTAATATTGAAACAGATTAGTAAATGTGTCAATAAATTCACCGTTCTCACACAACTACTTTGTATCTAGAAATGTAAGCAAAAAATAAAAAAGAAGGAAGGAAAAAGGACGGATAGATAGTAGTAGTAGTAGTAGTAGTAGTAGTAGTAGTAGTAGTAGTAGTAGTAGTAGTAGTTGTTGTTGTTGTTTTTGTTGTAGTATTAGTATTAGTAGTAGTAGTAGTAGTCTTGGCTTTACTACAATTGTTCTTATGTTTGTCAACGGGTTAAAGTTGTTTAGCTGTAAGAAAATAGAGGCAGTATAGTTGTAATAAAGAATAGTTGCAAAACACCCTCACTCTTCCCATGTTAAATAATAATTTCGAAATAATAACGTTAATATTTCAGTGCGCAGGTCAAAATCTGCAAAAGAAGCGATTTGTGTTTATTTGTTTACGTTGTTTTGGGTTTATGTTTATGCGTGCATGCGCAACCGGATGTCGTAAACCGGAAAGAGGGTTACATCACTCTTTACAAGGTCATTTGAGTTTTATAATTATATAGATTGATCTGTAGTGCATAAATTAAACAACTTTATTGCTGCTGAAAATAGAAACATTCCATGTCGTTTTAAGATCCCTTAAGCTTAAGCTTGAAAATTTAAATTTTTTCTAAAATCAAAATCATGTGAAGAATTGATGATTCCTGGCATTTCTGGATTTTCATTTGTTTTGCTAAATAGTCACTACGTATCAAATGGTAGAATTTATAACATGTACATGCTCCAAGTTGTATTTGGTGGTCTGTGTGTTATATAGTCAATCTATATAACAGAACCGATTAGTCTGTTATTTTATTGCCATGTGCGTAGAATGTATGTATGATTCGCTTAACGTGTTTCGCACTTGCGAATTATATACTCGCTTCTGGAATGCGTTGTGGTAAAAAAATAACAGAGGACACTCACTTACTCACAACTACGTTCATTTAAACTTCAATATTGTGGTTTACAACAGCGAAAAGACGAAGCGAGAGTGGGTAGATGGAGATGTTTGTGTGGCGGCGCCGGCTGCGAAGAAAATGTGTCACACACGTCTGGCTGCGTTGTCCTTCTATCTCCTGTCTGTGTGTTCTTTGTTATGCGTATATTTATATTGACCAAATTCTATTCTTTCTTTGTTTGGCCATTGACGTAAGAAGTCAAAATGTGAGTTGGTTTCTTTATTGACGGACGTTATTTCTTTCGGCTTACATCATCCCGGTCCCCGTCCGGTATGTGTATGTATGAGCGTCAATAACATCCGATGTGTTCGAAGTTATCTGATTTAAAGAATCCAGCTACAATACAACATGAATGGTATAAATTAGGCAACTTCATTGCTACTGAAATTAGAAACATTTCAAAAATTATATAATAGGATTCATGATTGACAACAGACTAACACATCATATCCCAATTTAAAAACTTCATCAGATCACAACTATAATACCAATCATTCCAGTAATCAAGAGCAAGGTACAAAAACTATTTGAACTTATGAAAAGGTTTAACACTTGATTATCTAAGATAAGCCTAAAAGGACTGAAAGAAAGAAAATGAAAGCGAGGAGGCTATGTAAAACGCTGACGTGACATTTAGATCAACTTAATTGTGTAACAAGAAAATGGCATCAATGGAATATACTCTCTCGCGCTAGTTCGCAATAGCGTGGGGCTGATTCCCAGTTAATTATAGCATCGTCATTTTCAAATCTAACGTAAACAAGTTCCTGTTAAGCTGTCCTCTTAAATAATCAAATCCTACCCAAGTTCCACCATTACTGATCATATACTTTCACAATCTATCTAACAATTGCTAACCTTGACCCTAGAGTGCTTTCCGGGCTTTGATTAGTGACACTGTAAGTAATATATATATATATATATATATATATATATATATATATATATATATATATATATATATAACTACTTAATTTACTCACATAAAATTAATATACGAAAGTATAGATTTATGCGTAAACTTTAAGTATTTACTTCAAAAGTGCTCAATGCGTAGGTAGAGCTAGTTAGTAAGTTATAAAATATATATGGCAATTAAGTAATATATATATATATATATATATATAATATATATATATATATATATATATATATATATACGTGATTAGTTTTTTTTTTTAACGAAATCCAGCAGAGTGCTCAATTAAAAGGAAAATCCGAAATGTAAGAGCGTACTTGCGTACTTATATTTTGTGTACAGAAAGTTGTTAGATGAGACAAATCATTCGTACCGTCGGTTTCAAGCCCGATAATAAGGACCGTTTAAGGTATCCTTATCAAGCTCTCTTCAGATTTGTCTCATCTAACAACTTTCTGTAAACAATATATATATATATATATATATATATATATATATATATATATATATATATATATATATATATATATATATATTACTTCCAGGTAATGTATAACATTTAGATCACTAATTCTAGACTAATCGGCCATTTTGTTTTTATGCGTGTGCGTGTGAGCATGTCTATGTTGGTGGCATTTCGCTTGTGTGTGTCTAACAGTTTTCGAGTAGAGTCTAGGAATAACCTGCACGCATTTAATCATCTTTTTTTAATGCAAAGTAAATTTATTGCCATGGATCTACAATAAGTTTTACGACTGGCTGAGTCAGCTAGCTAATTACAAACAGGATTATCTCCCCTTCATTCCCGTCAGTCAGGCGCTACTTTTATTCTTCACAAACAAACAAACAAAACAAAAAACATAACCGGAAGTTTATGTTTTTGCTTGTTTGTTTTACTATTTGATATCACGTGACTTTTGCTCATGTTTTTTTTTCTTTTCTCATTTTATTTGTTCACGTCTTCTTTCCTCTGTGTGTTATTTATTTTAATCTAATATGCTGTGTTTTATAATCGTGCGCGTTTATTGTTTTCTTTGTGATTTTAATGGCGGCCCTGCTAAGCGGAAGCGGTGATCTGCGCATATGCAAAACAAAAATAAAAAAGAAAAACAAAGAACACCTCGAAAAAGCAAAAGAAAAAAAAGTTATACTCAGTATGAAAACTGCGAGTAAGATTAAAAGAAAAGGAATTTAAGGGATTCTCTCTTTGGATTTAATATGACAAATATAAAAAAAAGCGATGTCGACTCGAAAGAGAAATTTAGGGGAAAATGACGTATAGTATGAGAAAGCATTAAAAGAAAATTGAAAGAAAGTGTAAAGACAGAAAAAAGACGAAAACAAATATTTACTAAGAAGAAACAAAAACGGAAGTTTGTAGTGCATACCTCCGCCATAGCAAAATTTCTAAAAATAAAAAAATAAAATTAAAATTGAATTAATGGGAATTATTTTTCAATGATTTATTGTTTAAAATTTGTGTAACGGATTTATACAATTTTAAAATTATTTTTATTGAGCAAAATTTAATTTTCTTTGAATGCAAACTATATATATACATGTTATAAATCGTCCACGTATGAAATAAATACTCTCCCCCTCTCTCTCTCTCTCTCTCTCTCTCTCTCTTTGTCTCTCTCTTTGTCTCTCTCTCTCTCTCTCTCTCTCTCTATATATATATATATATATATATATATATATATATATATATATATATGTGTGTGTGTGTGTGTGTGTGTGTGTGTGTGTGTGTGTGTGTGTGTGTGTGTGTGTGTGTGTGTGTGTGTGTGAATTTAGAAAAACTCGTACCCGGAAAACTCATGCCTTTGTGCTAAGTAGGAAAACTGGTCCCTTATTGAAAAAATATCGATTAAAACACATTTTATGGTCGTTCTTAAATTGTTTTAAAATAGACTCCCATAATATTTTTTTTTAATATTTTCACTTGTTTACTGCTGTTTTTAAAAAAATAAAATCGATTTTCTAAGTGTCTACCCAACTGGTTAAATTGTTAGTGGTTTCACTTATTTTAAAGTGTTTATTCTGTTCAAAAAATAACCTACAAACCGCATATTTTTTTTAAATATTTGTACTTATTTACTGTGGTTTTTAAATGGGCAAAATGTATATTTCTACCTAGCTGGCTAAGTTGTTAGTGGTTTAATTTATTTTGAAGCGTTTACTCAGTAAAAAAAAAGAGTAGTGTTACGTGAGAATGCGAAATAGTGTCCAACATGAGGGGATCACATCTTAGGGTTCTTGACAATCGCTAAAAAATAGAAAATTAAAGAAAATACTGACGGAGATTTAGTTTTAAAAAGAGCCTCCATCCCCCAACAGAAAATTGTCTTTAAAAGAGACTATACCAGCATAATATTTTTAAAAAATATTTTTACTTGTTTACTATTGTTTTAAAAAAATTAAATTAATTTTTCTAAGTGTTCGTTTTCTACCTAGCTTTGTAAGGTTTTAGATGTTCAACGAATTTTAAAGAGTTTATTTAGTTAAAGAAAAAAAAACAATTAATGTCGAGTGTTACTTTGAAACAAAAAATGTCCGACATGAGCGAATGAAATCTTAGGAGTCTCGATAATCGCAAAAAAAAATAGAAAACTAAAGAAAACACTGAGGTCGATATAGTTTTAAAACAAGCCCCCCACTTCCTAAAGAAAATAAATTTGTATACTTTAGGTAATGTCCAAGATCACTGCTCGGGGAAAAAAATCAAGCTACCAAAAGTTGTTACGGTTATTATGTAACGAAAAACGTAATCATATATTTATAAAAAAATTACTTTAGTTTTTAACATTTCTTGTGTTATTACGAGACAAACAAAAATTAAAACACTTCTTGTATTATCAAATAATAAAATAAATATTTTATTTAGAAAAATTAATTTAGTTTTAACACGTTTTGTGTTCACGAAACAACAAAAGACACTTGTGCAGTATCCAGACGGCGGCCAGCTTTTCTTCGTGTGTTTCACTAAACTGTCGCCAGGCGGTGCTCCTCGGTCAAAAAACATTTAAATTATTAATTTGTTGTTGACCCTACAAAGTTGCTTTCATTCCCCCCAAAAAATGTTTCATTTAAATTATTTATTTATTAAAAAAAACTATTTTACTTTATAAAAATCCAACGGAGTTTTTATCAAAAAATTGCAAAATACTACAGAAGTGTCCCCCGAAATGACTTTTAAACGATACCTTCCCCTCCCCATGATAAGAATGGCTTTCGAAATAATAACCGGTTTTCGGGGTACGAGTTTTCCGTATAGAGATATATATGGTACCCGGAAAACTCGTCCTCGAAAAACTCGTACACGGAAAACTCGTATCCGGAACACGTGTTCCTTTTTGCTTAAGTAGGAAAATTGGTCCCTTATTGAATAAATATCGATTGAAAACATTTTATTACCGTTTTTGAAGGATATATTGTGTTTAAAGGGGACTACGCAACCCCATAATATTTTTAAAAATTATTTTTAACTCTTGTTTTAAAAAAATAAACTTGATCACGAAGTCAAGACACGAAAAACGAAACAATATATTTATTTTTTCAAAAAATACTTTAGTTTTAACACTCTTTGTGTCATTACGAAACAAAAATAAAAGAATAAAAACGCGTATTATCAAAGAAAGCAATTATTTTATTTAGAAGAATTAATTTAGTTTAAACAATTCTTGTGTTATTACGAAATAACAAAAAAGAAATCACGGTACTTATGTAATTTTGGTACCGCGCTGAAATAATCACTTTATTATTAGAAAGCCATTCTTAACATGGGGAGGGGAAGGTATCGTTCAAAAGTAATTTCGGGAGCACTTGTGCAGTATGCAGACGGCAGCTAATATTAGGGGGCGATAACTCCAATTTCTTCTTGGTCAAATAACGCAGCAAATAAGTAACAAACAAGATTTTATTTCCGAACACAAAAAAAATTTAAAAACCAAATTGTATTGTATAAAATTGTATCAATATATAATTGTAAAAATATTTCTTTAAAAGTCTGCGTAAGAAAATATAATTTTAATAAAACAATTTTGTAATAAAAACAACATTGGATTTTTATAAAGTAAAATAGCTTTTTTTTTCGAACAAATAAATAATTTAAATGAAACATTTTTTTTAATTAAAGCAATTTTGAAGGGTCAGCAATAAATTAATATATTAAATGTTTGGAGCAATAAATTAATATATTAAATGTTTGGAGCAATAAATTAATATATTAAATGTTTGGAGCAATAAATTAATATATTAAATGTTTGGAGCAATAAATTAATATATTAAATGTTTGGAGCAATAAATTGATATATTAAATGTTTGGAGCAATAAATTAATATATTAAATGTTTGGAGCAATAGATTAATATATTAAATGTTTGGAGCAATAAATTAATATATTAAATGTTTGGAGCAATAAATTAATATATTAAATGTTTGGAGCAATAAATTAATATATTAAAGGTTTGGTTTGTATTACTATACGTATAGATTCGAAAAAGTATTTTAAAAAATATATATATATAACAAATAAATGTTATCAAAGACAAGATAAGTTACTTTTCTACCTAACTGGATAATTTTTTAGTGTTTTTATTTAATCTAAAATGTTTATTAAGTTCGAAGATGTATTTGAAAATTGCAAATGGCACCAGACTCTTTGTTGAACACGGTAAGTTAGGCAAAGGAGTGAAAAATTAAAAAAACAAACTATACAAAATACTGTTAAAAACCCATCGAATATATGTCAGTTTATGTCACGGTAACATATATTGATCGAGTGTCTAATAGTATTTTGTATAGTTTTTTTTTAACTTTTAACTCCTTTTCCCAAACTTACCGTGTTCAACAAAGAGTCTGGCGCCATTTGTAAATTTCAAATACATCGGTAAACACTGTATGTTTTTCGAGCTGAATAAACATGTTACATTAAATCAAAACACTAAAAAAAACTATCCAGCTAGGTAGAAAACTAACTTATCTTGCCTTTGATAACATTTGTTATATATTTGTTATTTGACAACTTTTTCGAATCTATCTGTATAGTAATACAAACCCTAAATGTTTTTTGACCGAGAAGCGCCACCTGGCGACAGTTTAGTGAAACACACCAAGAAAAGATGACCGTCGTGCGCATACTGCACAAGTGTCTTTTGTTGTTTCGTGAACACAAAAAGTGTTAAAACTAAATTAATTTTTCTAAATAAAATATTTGTTTTATTAGTTTATAATACAAGAAGTGTTTTCTCTTTTTTTTTTTTTCGAACAAGAAATGTAAAAAAAATAAAGTATTTTTTTTATATAAATACAGGGTTTCGTTTTTCATGTCTTCCATTCGGTTTCGTTACATAATCAACCGTATCCATTTCCGTTAGCTTGATTTTTTTTCTGAGCAGTGATCTTGGACATTACCTAATATACAAATTTATTTTCTTTTGGAGGGGGGGGGGCTCTTTTAAAACATATCTACCTCAGTATTTTGTTTCATTTTCTATTGTTAAGGGATTATCAAAACCTCTAAGATGTGATCCCCCCATGTCGGACATTATTTCTTGCTCTCACGTAACACTCGACGCTACTGTTTCTATTTTTTTTTTTTTTGTATTTTTTTACTCAATAAACTCTTCAAAATAAATTAAACCACTAACAACTTAGCCAGCTAGGTAGAAAAATCGATTTTGCCTTTTTAAAAACAACAGTAAATAAGTATAAGTATTTTTTTTTTTAAATATTATGCGGTGTGCAGTTTTATTTTTGGACAGAATAAATGCTTTAAAATAAGTGAGACCACTGCAACTTAGCCAGTTAGGTAAAAAACAGACACTTAAAAAATCGATTTTATTTTATTTTTTAACAACAGTATTCAAGTAAAAATATATATATATATATATATGTATATATATATATATACATATATATATATATATACATATACATATGTTCTTCCAACTGAAACCAAAACTCCCCTCTTCCCTCATTCGTTTTCTTAGTTTTTAATTTATCATTCTGACGTTTCCTCTTAGAGGGTCAGACGATAAGGCGTTAAGGAAATTTTAATTTCACCTGCCCATTTCTTGTTTTTTGGTATTTAAATTAAATTATGTTTCCTCTGAAATTTCTCCTTCCATTTTGTTGTACCAAAAATTTACTTACATATTTTCGAGGTCGGTACAACTCACAATTTATCAAAACGTTAAACAAAGTTATACGTATTAAAAATAAGTTAATCGTTTTGAAGTGTAGGATGGAATTTCTTAAATCTTGCCGCCTAAATCATGTTGCTCCCGGTTATATCTGCCATCGTATTTCTAAAATTAAATGTAGAAATACATTGGCAGTTCAACGTGTTTTCCTACAAGATGAAATCCTGTTTAATTCTGATACATATAATTCGTTACGTAGTAAACACCTTTTACTTTGGGCCACGGTTTGGAAAGAACTATCTTTCTTTGATAAACTCCGTTTTTCTAGGTTTTTATCCATCGGCGATAATTTTACCCGTATTAAATGTACTTCTTCTTATGATAAATATTTAAAAAATTTAATTACTAAGAAGTTTGGGATTATAACAAATTTGGATAAACATATATTTAATTATTCTTCTCATGTTTTGTCCAATACAGAAGAATTTGTTTTATCTGCTGGCTTACAATTTTGCATTCCTCCCCCTTCTGTTGATAAAATCTCAGTATTTAGTGAAATTGAATTATTGTATACTCAATTAAAACACCATTCGCCTATCTCTACTGATGAATTAACTAGTGTTAAAATTCAGTTGGGCGAATTAGGTTGGAGGTTTTCTGCCATAAATACTCAATCTAGTTATTTTGTTTGGCAGAAAAATCATTTTGAAGCGGCAAAATTAATTAGGTCTAATCCCGACATTTATCTTTCTCGCCCGGATAAAGGATCGGGCGTTGTTATACTTAACAAAACGGATTATATCTCCAAAATGTTACAAATCTTGGACGATAAAAGTAAATTTCTCCGTTTGGGTGATTTAAGCCATGATGATACTTTTCGTATGGAAATAAAAATCCAGAAAAGATTTCTCCAACTTCATAAAAGCGGATTTATTTCTAAGGAGATTTATGATAGAATCCGACCCATCGGTTCTCAAAGGCCTAGAATGTACGGTTTACCCAAGGTCCATAAACCCAACATTCCTTTGCGACCCATTTTATCTATGCTGGGTTCTGCACAACATGAACTTGGTAAATGGCTGGTTGATCTTCTTAAACCTGTGCTTTCTTTTTATTCGGTCCATTGTATCTCTGATTCTTTTCAATTCGTATCTCAGATACAAAAATTACCTTTATCTAAAAATACCGAGTTCTTGGCTTCCTTTGACATTAATAGTCTTTTTACTAATATACCTTTGGATGAAACCATTGGTATTTGTGCTGACTATTTATACCGTGGCCCCTTAAAATCTCCACAATTTCCTGAACGAATTTTCGTTGAACTGATGGAACTTGCTACTAAATCAGTCTCCTTTAGTTTCAACAACATTATGTACCGTCAAATTGATGGGATATCTATGGGTAGCCCTCTTGGTCCTTCGTTAGCCAACATTTTCGTTGGATTTTTGGAAAACGAATTATTTTCCAAAATTACTAAGCCAGCATTCTACACACGCTACGTTGATGATACTTTTGCATGCTTTCCCTCTCGGAGCGAAGCTGAACAGTTTCTTCGTCTTCTTTGTAACCTGCATCCATCTTTACAATTTACTATGGAGGTTGAAGACTGTAGCTCTCTCCCATTCCTCGACGTTCGTGTTTCTAAAGTTGGTACTACGTTTGAGACCTCTGTTTATAGAAAACCTACATTTACAGGGCTCTATCTTAATTGGTTTTCTTTTGCCCCTCAGTCTAGAAAAATAAACCTCATTAGCGCTCTTACGCATCGTGCACTTATGATTTGTTCACCAAACCGTCTTGATACGGAACTTGGTGAAATCATAAATATTTTTCTTAATAATGGATATCCCATTAATATAATAAAATCTACTATTGAACGTAAAATTACTACATTTAATAGTGGTAAACATATTGGTCCATCACGTTGTCCCATTTATCTAAAATTACCATGGTTGGGTCCTGATGGCCTTCATATTAAAAGGATTTCTTCTGCTACTCAACGTTGTTTTCCAGCTACTATGCTTAGAGTAGTTTACACAACTCGAACCTTTTTCTCTTCTTTTCGTAAAGATGTTTTGCCAACCATTCAAAAGAACTCTGTTGTTTATAAATTCGTTTGTCAGTGTGGAGCTGACTACGTTGGCA
>NC_136490.1:27697075-27789575 GCF_053919585.1 Euprymna scolopes | reverse complement strand
TTATTACGAAACAAACAAAAAAGAAAACACTTCTTGTGTTATCAAATAATAAAAAAAATATTTTATTTAGAAAATTTGGTACTTCACGGGAACGTGGGCCCTGGTGTTTTTATTTAAGGATTGCTCCTTTAAAGCACATGCGCAAAAGGTTTTCTTTGGTTTATTTAATCACGAAAACTTTTTGAAGGTACTATTTGAGGCCAAAAAGAGGAAGGGGCAAAAGCATTATTTGAATATGTACGAAAAAAAATTAACAAAAAAATAATATTTCGTGGAGAAAATGATAAAAATTTAAATTAAATTAAATAAAAATAAAATAAAAACAAGTACGAAATAAAAGTATGAATCAAATTTACCCAAAGAAAAAAAAAATCAAAAAAAAAAAATAAATACACACGCGATTAAAAATAAAGTCTGGGATATATACGTAGAAAGATAAAGAAAACGCTTTCAGGGAGCAATCATTAAAAAAAAGGTTTACTTTTAAATAAATGTTTTTACATTTATATATTGATACATTTTTATACAATAAATTTTTGGATCTTCAAATATTTTTCTGTTCGAAAAAACTCTTGTTTGTTACTTATTTGCCGCGATATTTGACCAAAAAGAAATTAGAGTTATCGCCCCCTAACAATAGCAGCCGTCTGCATACTGCACAAGTGCCCCCGTACTGACTTTTAAGCGATACCCTACCCTACCCACGTTAAGAATGACTTTCGAAATAATAACGTTATTATTTCAGCGCGGTGCCAAAAATACATAAGTACCGTGTTTTCTTTTTTGTTGTTTCGTAATAACACGAGAATTGTTTAAACTAAATTAATTCTTCTAAATATTTACTTTCTTTGATAATACGTGTTTTTTTTTATTATTTTATTTTTATTTCGTAATAACACAAAAAAGTGTTAAAACTAAATTATTTTTTTAAACAAATATATGATTTCGTTTTTCGTATCTTGACTCCGTGATAAAGTTTATTTTTTTTAAACAAGAGTTAAAAAGATTTTTTTTTTTTTAATATTATGAGAGGTGCATTCTCTTTTAAAGACAATTTCTTCTGCAAGAACGGTCATAAAATGAGTTTTCAATCGATATTTATTCAATAAGGGACCAGTTTTCCTACCTAGCAAAAAGCGGGTAGTTTTCCGGATACGAGTTTTCCGAGTACGAGTTTTCCGGGTACGGGTTTTTTCCGGGGACAAGTTTTTCGGGGACGAGTTTTCCGGGAACCATTTAAATTTATGCATGTTGTACGGTCGGGAAACAGGGAACAGGGAGAGAATTCAAAAGAAAAGCGATCTGAAGAAGGAAATCTCTCCAATATCTAAACACCTTTACCGTCAAGGGGTGGGATTTTGCTAATGTGTTTTTAAGGAGTTATAAGTGCAGTATGTTTATCAGTGTACAATCTGTGAAAGTATTTGCAATACAAGCACGGTTATGTAACAGCACAGTGATGCTGCAAGGGTTGGATCTTAGCAGACAGAGCAGGACCAATTCGGTGAAAAGCATTTCTTTTTCTGTTCCAGAAGGAGGGGCTAATGATTTCTGAACACGAATAGAAACTAAGCTATTTTTTTAATCAAATGAAAACTTGAATTGCAATGCTATCTTATACGTGCGAAATTAGAGGCCCTATTTAGTTGCTTCCCTGATGAAAGCAAAGTTAGACTTAAAGTCGTTTTTTAAAACTTATTTAGGAGTATTCAGCTCCCAGAAAGATGGTACCTTGGATGAAACAAATATTAAAATTAACCACATTCGAGATCGATTTCCCCGGCGATAGTCAAGAAGATTGTCAACTCTTTCTGACTTCCGGTTTCTTTTGTCTATTTGATTGGATAATTAGATATGACCAAACCTATTAGTTGGTGTGTATTCCACAGTTGTTGATCCATCCATCCATCCATAGTCTTGAACCCTTGGAAGGGCATAGGTCATCTATTTGTAGATGCTTTTGTAGCGAGGAGTTCTTTTTTCGGGGTGAGAGTGCTGGCCCCACGCCTATCCTTGCCAGAAGATACATACCGCGCCTAACCTTCCCAAGTGGTCACCCAATTATGTCAGCCCCTTTAAGAAACTCGTTTCTTATCGTTGAGCACTTTTAGTTGAAATAAAGTTGGTTGATTTAGCCCGCATGCGCAGCTCATCATATAATTAGATCACTCTGACAGGTAGGGTCTGCCAAACGTGTGTGAAAAATTGACCACATGTTCCCGTGACGTCAGATTTGTGTAAACTATACGAACTATGGAAAAGCAGAAGCGACTTAATGATCTTTTTAACCTTTGTTTATCTTCTTCAAACTGAAATTAATAATAAATCTTATCTTAATGTTATACTTTTGTTAGGTTTTAAGATTTACACAGTTTAACGATTACTAATATTATAAACATTTGTCTATTAAATATGATATACAGTTTTACTGAATGTTCATTTGGTTACCTACGGGGTTCCATATTTTGTTTAGTAAAAAGAGACAAACAAAATATGAGGGAGGGGGCTACAAAATGCTTAATATTTGTGAAATAATATTTTCAAATTGGTTTTAATCTGGCGATAAAATAGCTGACAAGAGCCATGTTTGTATTAAAACTTTATATTAAAAAAAATAAACATAATTAATTATAAATCTATGTTGTAACGGAAAATTTTCAAATAATGGAATTTTAATCAATTTAATTTTTTTTTAAATTAATTGATGTTTACGAAGTTTCTTTTTCTTGGTAATTGAACTGATTATAGTATATATTAATTCGAAAAAACGCTATTAAAAAAAACATAATAATATTAATATTATATCAATTTTTTAGTTGCAACTTCAAGGTAAATTTTTGTTCAATATGTATTTTAAATTTTTTAAAAATAAATATTTTTTACTTATTTGAACTCTTATGTTTCATAATAAATAGAAATTTCGATAGATTTAAATATATTTTGTTTGAATTTCGAAAAAATAAATAGGGGGGAACACGCACTAAAAAATATTTCCCCTCATATATTTTACGAAAACTGCATTTTATATGTAATTTCATTCTAAAATAGATAAGTATCGAAAATTTCACGAAAATCTGACGATTAGTTGATTTTTGCTAGATTTATTAAATAGGGTATGTTCTCACGTTCGGGAACGTTATTTTTAAGCGACAATTATTATAAACACGATTTCGTCTCGCAATTTCATTATTTTCGTTCGATGAAAAAATTTTTTTAAATTATTACTGGTTTATTTTGCCCTTCTACTTTTAAATGGTACAAAAAGTTATACTGATAATATTAATTTATAATAAAGTTACATCGTGTTACATATATAGGGTGGGGTAATTCTGTGGTGAATTTTGGCAGTCCCTACTGACAGGCGTTAAAACATTTTTTAAAAAATAAATGTTTAAATTTCAACAATATTTCTCACGGTTAACGGTAGCCAAATGGATTTGGACTTTGCTAATCGAGTCAGAGATGACTTCGTTGCCGTTTCGAATCTCTATCGACCAGTGTTACTCGCGACACCTTGCGCTGATTATTCCCGAAAGGATAACTAGGATCGGGAATCGGAAAAATCGGAACTTTTGGGGGAGTATCGGAATTGGTATCGGAATCAGAACAAATAAGCCTAATTTCCGATTCCAAAAACGATTCTTTGAATTTTTTGAAAACTTAAGTCTCATTGCTGGTACTACTGATACATTAGTCAGACTAAAATCTATAGATCATAATATAACTATACGATGTATGTGTATTCTTTTTTCGTACACAAAACAAAACAAAAATTGAAACTTTGTGTAAATTCGCTCGGTACCGTTCAGAAGAATGCTGTTTATTTTCTATGTTCGAGAAAATATTTCAAAAGTCCTATAAAATATTTCGTCAAGAAAAATACTATCAAACATTATTGATAATTAAAACACTTGTAGAATGTAAAAGTATCTTAAAATCTGTTTAACTATTTATTTTATGCTCTTGGCTTTTGTCCAGTTGCAGTTTGTCCGGTAGACTTTTGTCCGTTCCCTTATCTAGCATTTGCAAATATTACAAGGTGGGGCGAAACGTATGAGAAAAGGTTGACTTTGAATTGAATGAGGTATAATCAATTTGTGAATTTTCACACGAATGTGTGACATAATGTTTGGCGTCAATTCTTCTTTGATTCTATCTGTAAATCACCTAGAACAAAAAGAAAATCTCATTTTTATCTTTATGTTATTTAGAAACTCATTCTTAACATGTTAACTTTTCTGTTCCTACATCATCTTATTTTGCATACAAGTTTACAACTATGTTCAAATCGTTCATGAAAACATTCAATAGCATTTTGTCAGCAAACAACAAACACATATCGCTTATGTTTAAAAGAAAAAAAGTTTTTCGTTGTTTCACTATTTTCAATCAATTACAACGAAAAGATGTGAGAAAAATATTTTAAAAGATCTATTCATGTAATGTATGCCCCCCCATCAAGTGTATATTTTATGTTTGCGAAAATATATGTGGACGTAACATGTAGGTTTTACAGTAATTCAAAAAATTTAAAAAACAAATATCCAATTAAATATGTAGAAACTGTTGCGGGCCAGGATATAAATATCCTAACTCGCTACAAAAGAAAATAATGAAACGAATGGAAAGAAGGAAACAAAACTCAATTGCTGGATAAAATAAACGTGTCGTTTATTTTCTGTTGGAAAATGAATGTTTTAGGTGTAAGTCGTGTTCATGTCCGCGCGTGGAAAGAGGAGTGAGTAATGTAGTTGAACGAGAAATAGCCGCCCAGCGTGTAGACACAGAAAAAATGAGAGGGTTGACATCAGTAAAGCTGCGCGCACATGTTGGTACTTGTCCACGTGGAAATGTCTTCAGGCCACTAGCTGTGGACGCGAACTTGTCTGGTTGATGGACCAAAGCAAAAGGGAAAAAAGAGTAAGTCAATCCAGTTCATGAAGATAAAAAACGTGTAAGGTGTATGTACTGTCTGTTGACTCTTGCCCCCACACATAGTAGCAGGTGACGTGAGGCACGCGGGCACGCGCGCCCCGCAACGGAGCCGTTTGGTCCACCGACCGCTCAGCTCAAAAGGCGAGTCGTAAAAGGAAAGAAACAGCTTGTCTCTTGCTTTTATAGTTGTTTCCGGTGGTCTTTTGCGCATGCGTGGATTTCCTTTAAAGGGGAAGTGACGTTGCCCATATGTGCGTATGTGTGCGTACATGTGTGTACGTTAGCGTGTATGTGTATGCCCGTGAATGTGAGTGTATGTACGCGAACGTGAATATATATCTGCGTGTGTGTACGTGAGCACGTATGTTTGTGTGCGCGTATGACAAGAAATATGCTTGAGATGTGAACGCGTGTTTTTATGTAAGGCTAGAAAAGGCTCGCGCAAAACTTAAAAAGAATCGGAATCGGTAATTGTATCGGAATCAGGAATTTACCTCAAAATCGGTAATTGTATCGAAATCGGGATAATTTTGTAATAGTCCCATCACTAATGTATATATATATATATATATATATATATATATATATATATATATATATATATATATGAGAGAGACGGGCGGAGAGTGATTGAGAGAGGAGAGATTGAAGGAGAGAGATTATATTCATTCGTTATAGGCACCCAAGTTTCGTCCATCGGATCACCCAATATTTAAAAAAGAAATCCGCTTTAAAATGACAGAGTCGGACTCATCAGCCTCGCTGAGATATCTGATTTGCGATCTTGATTTACAATCGAGAATTTTGATTTGTTCTGTTTTACCACACACACACACACACACACACACACACACACACACACACACACACACACACACACACACATGGTTGAGTTTAAACATGGAAAAGTAAAGGATTAGTTGCTAAAACTGGAAAAGAAACGGACAAGATTTTTTAGTAAAAAATATAATAAATTTATAACTTAAAATATTGCAGTATTAAGAATTGATTATATTATGTTATGAATTGAATTTTAAAAACAAATTCTTTATGCTGCAATGTTTTAAGTTATAAATCTATTATATTTTTTACTAGAATAACTTGTCCTTTTCTTTTCCAGTTTTAAAAATTAGTTCTTTACTTTTCCATGTTTAAGCTTAACCATATTACTTTTCATGCTGGCATTTTTCTATTGTAATTCATGATTTTTTCAGGCTTCTAATAAATTTACTTGTTCTTTGTTTAATTTCAGTCCTATTTTTTTTTGCCCCTATAAACACATATCTAATAAGAATGTACGGCACTCGTCTGCTTTCAATAAAATCCCTCCAATTATATCCGTTTCATTCTTTCATTCTCTCTTTTTTATTTGTTACTTCTCTTTTCGCGATACCAGTGAATTAGTAGCAATAGCAGCCGCTGTGCAAACCAGTCATGAAATACATCGCTCACTTCCTTACATATTTTTTACGATTTTGAACACCAGTAAATTCATCATACCTTTTGATTTACTGAACGAAAATTGAAAAACAATTTTCACAATATAGCTGAGAAGGTGATCTATAAACTGTAATAATTGTTTGAAATTTGTTCGAAAAATAAGTGAGCGGTGAAGCTTTAAAGCAATTCTAACTGACTAAAACTGCCACTTAAATATATGTACAAACACTACCGTGTTTGAATTATATATATATATATATATATATATATATATATATATATATATATACTAGCAAAATACCCGTCGTTGACTGGGTTCAAAACCAGCTTACAGAAAATGGACTCTGATTTATGAAAGTATGATAGGTTATGAAATGGAAGGGTTGTAAAGAGATAGCTTCGAATTTGGAGGTATCAAAACCAAAGCAAAATATGATGAAAGTAAAAATAAAATAGATAAACCCCATAATTTATTATACCATATCTGTTTACACTGAAACACTTATCACAATATTCTGTGGATCTATATTAAAAAACCTTGTTAAACCTTGTGACATATTTCCATTCTATGAAGGTCAGGCCCGAACGAACACCCCATAATTTTATTATACCATACTCATTCAAACTGAACCATAATTATCAAAGTATACTTACGCAGATAGATATGAAAAGTCTTTATTAAAGTTTGCGCCTATTTCCATTCTATAGAGGCCAGGCGCGAACGCAGACCCCACAATTTTATTATACCATCCCTATTTAAGTTAAAACATACTTATCAAAATATTATTATGTGCATCTATATCAAAAACACTTGTAAACGTTTTTGTTTTTTTTTAATTTTTAATTTTTTATTTCCATACTTTGTGGACCAGGCGCGTACGCAGACCCCACACTTTTAATGAATCATCTCTATGCTAGATCAAACATACCCATTCCTGTGTCTCGATACATCTTCTATCATTATATGTGATCAGTTTTTTATAATAGTCAACCATATAGGAGCCTATTCGTTACCAGACACACACAAAAACGTTCAGCTTTATATATATATATATATATATATATATATATATATATATATATAAGTGAACGTGTCTGTCTGTCTGTCTGTGTGTACATTTCCCTACGCAATAACTCTGTCAATTTTTCGTCTACAGACTCGAAATTTGATATATAGGGTACTAAGATTTGGGAAAATCTATGTGATCGGTTTTCGGCCAGAAATTTGGCTGTTAAGGGGTGAAAGTTCAACGATTTTACCTTTGAGAACTCTACCAAACTCCTCCGACAATTTTGGACCTAAACACTTGAAATTTTGGATATAGGTTCCTTGGACATGGATCTAACTTAATAACTTTATTTGATCCCAAAACAATAAACGTTAAGGGGTCACAAGTAAAAATAATTGACCTTTTTTCTGTGGGTTTTTTTTTTTGTTTTTTTTTTTTTTTTGCTTAGCATACACCTCCAAACATCCGGGCAACGCCGGGTACTCATGCTAGTATATATGTATATATATATATATATATATATATATATAGAGAGAGAGAGAGAGAGAGAGAGAGAGAGAGAGAGAGAAAGAGAGAGAGAGAGAGAGAGAGAGAGAGAGCTACGCCACTTGTTTTTCCTTATATTCTCATTCCATATTTATTTCCGGATTCATTTGACCCTCTATCGAACCTATTTAACCAGGAGTACATCCTTAGACACTTATACACGCGTGAATAAATCAATCCATCCCACATTTAGGTTTAATTTTACAACCGCATCATGTCCTGCCCATCTTCCACTCCTCCTCTCACCTCGTAGTGCTTCGATTTTTTGGTCAGTGAGACGGCACAAGTTTCGTGTTAAGCTTCCTGCTGCTTTTGTCTGGGGAAAATTTAGGGGTACAAATCCCTAATAAAAAATGTGTGCGTGATCTCAAGCTTGGTCGTCTTTCTCATACATTAGATACGTGCAGTAATGGCGGAACCCTGATAAAGGGACATAATTTTGAAAGCTTTCCGATTAGTTTTTGATTGCATTTGAAAGATTAAAGCCTTAATTTCATTTCCGAAAGGAAAAAATGGTTTTACACGGGGGAAAAAAAGTTATAATAAAAAAATATTTCCACAGCGACGTTCGGAAATTGAAAAGTTCAGCTAAATTGTGAAGTTAAATAAATTCATCGTAAAAATGTGAAGTTAAATAAATTCATTGTAAAAATGTGAAGTTAAATAAATTCATTGTAAAATTGTGAAGTTAAATAAATTCATTATAAAATTGTGAAGTTAAATAAATTCATTGTAAAAATGTGAAGTTAAATAAATTCATTGTAAAAATGTGAAGTTAAATAAATTCATTGTAAAATTGTGAAGTTAAATAAATTCATTGTAAAATTGTGAAGTTAAATAAATTCATTGTAAAATTGTGAAGTTAAATAAATTCATTGTAAAAATGTGAAGTTAAATAAATTCATTGTAAAATTTTGAAGTTAAATAAATTCATTGTAAAAATGTGCAGTTAAATAAATTCATTGTAAAATTTTGAAGTTAAATAAATTCATTGTAAAATTGTGAAGTTAAATAAATTCATTGTAAAAATGTGAAGTTAAATAAATTCATTGTAAAATTGTGAAGTTAAATAAATTCATTGTAAAATTGTGAAGTTAAATAAATTCATTGTAAAATTTTGAAGTTAAATAAATTCATTGTAAAAATGTGCAGTTAAATAAATTCATTGTAAAATTTTGAAGTTAAATAAATTCATTGTAAAATTGTGAAGTTAAATAAATTCATTGTAAAAATGTGAAGTTAAATAAATTCATTGTAAAATTGTGAAGTTAAATAAATTCATTGTAAAAATGTGCAGTTAAATAAATTCATTGTAAAATTTTGAAGTTAAATAAATTCATCGTAAAAATGTGAAGTTAAATAAATTCATCGTAAAATTGTGCAGTTAAATAAATTCATTGTAAAAATGTGCAGTTAAATAAATTCATTGTAAAAATGTGAAGTTAAATAAATGCATTGTAAAAATCCCTTGATAGATAAGCATTAGTTTCCTCGGAATATTTTCAAGATAATTAGTAATGTAAAGTCCTAAGATATTGAATTAAATTTTTAAAAAACGCCTAGTTTAAAAAAAAAAATGAAATTGCTTAATTAGCCCCTAAAAGCGAGAAATTCTAGCTTCTCACACTTACAACAAACGACAAATCGTCTAACATGAGTTCTACGAAGCCCAAAATGCAAGGAAGTCAAAAGACTATCTGAAAATGACGCAGGGTGGTTGAAGATAGGGAGGAGGTGCCAAACTGACTGATTTTTTTATTTCAGTCGTGCACCTGTACATTTATATCGTGAGCATTTGTATATTTTTTTTTAATTTCATTATTTTTGTGTGTCCCTACTTTAAAATTTTTCAATTTTGTTTTCAAGATTATAAAAATCATGTTACGCCGAAGATTACATGACAAAAAAAAATACTAAAATCTTAAATATAAAAATTACGCTAAAAATGTAATGTAAAAAAAGAGGAAATATCTTTTGCAATTATATTTTTGTGCGAAAATATTAAATAAACAATGCTTAAGTCAATGATAATATCGTTAGTTCGAGAAATTAATTTTTCTTCGAGGCATATCGATTTCTTTAATACAGACTTTAGGGGGTTTCGTAATGTTCCCTTTTTTACAAATGAGTCACTACTTATCAAGGCCCGGAGACCACTCGAGGATAAGGGTTAATGGGTATACATAAATAGTGAAGATTTTGTAAATTGGATTACTTAGAGGGATGGTTCATCAAGAATTTGTTTACGTTGGATTCGAAGACAATCAAACTGTAGTCAGCTGGAAAGCAGGCAAACTAAAGAGAGTTCCACAGACGTGCAGTTCTAAGAAAAACAGCTTTGTTCATGGAATCTACGTTTAGGTTTAGGCACAGATAAAGAGTGTGCGAAATTATTGATAGTGGTGTTGGCTAGACGAGTGTTTTTCGTGAAAGTTGGACGAGGGGGGACCATAGGACCATGAATTGAAGCTCAGACGAGCATTTGCCATGAAAATAACTATAAAGTAGAGACAGGCTCGCAATGTTTCTTCTGTGGGAAACAGGTTGCAGGGAAGAGAATAGGGCATCCCCCACTAAGCTACGAAGTCTATTTTGAACTCTGTCAAGGCAAAATAAGCTGCTTCTAGCAGCGCCTGCCCAGATGTAGCAACAGTACTCCATCATTGGTCGTACCTGGCTTTTATATAGGTAGGTAGAGAATTGTATCGGCAGTAAGATATTTACTGACGCGGTGAAGGGATCCTACCATTTTTCCAGTGGCCTCGGCAACGGATTTGATGTATGTGTCCCATTTCAGATCAGGAGTAAAGCTCAAGCTCAGAAGCTTGTCATAACATGTAGCCTCCCTAAGACGAGAGCCATTCATTTCAATTTATGCCAGATGAGGATCAGAGCGGTGATGATGTAAAGATAAAAATAATTATGTTAATAAAAAAAGCAAAAATAAATTCATTTTTTTTTTACTACTGAAAACCATAACTTTCGTAAAGGTATTTTCTGTGTCAACAAAATAATAGATTTCCACTAAGATTCAAATAAAATAATGGGTTCATTGTATTCCGGGATCATTATTTAATAAATATTAAAAATTTTATAAAAATTGGTTAATTTCCTGATTTTTTTTTGTGAATTTTTATGTAAATGGGGGGTAAAGGTTTATGGATTTCGAGCATCTGTTTGTCATTTTGCACGTACCTGTCATATATACAAACACATGCACATACAATAACACACACATATATATGTTGAGAATAATGGAAATAGTAGTCCGACAAACTAGAGAAATAAAAAGGAACAAACCGAGTTATGTGTTCATCTACGTTTCGTCTTTATTTAAACACATATACACGCACACACATGCCCCCTAATTATAGCTAAATGATCAGTCACGCGTTCTCATAAAATATAAAGGAGCTAACGAGAAGCGAAAAGATCATAGACCACTAGATTTCGAAGTCGATTGTGTACTCCACATTCTTTCTAGCCTTAATAGATTCTAAAATCGACTTTGGAATCCATTTGAGTAGATGTACTCTCCCCTACATCCCCTATATTCTAGTTTTTCTCTACTATATCGTTATTTTCCTGGCAGGTGCTCGACTGAGCTGTAATATTTGATTCTCTTCTGCAAAATATCAATAGCAAAACTCGTTTATCTACAACAAATGTAAATCATTTTCTGTTCTTTCTCTTTGTGCTTAAAACGAAACGAACCAATGCCAGTGGGCTGATTCACATTTAACTACGTCATGGTCGTTTTCAATTCGAGATTGTTGCTCTTAAAGAATCAAATCCCGGCCAAGATTTCCAAGTTTGAAAAAAATACACTTGAAGAAGGTCGGTAACTACATCGGCCGAAACGTTGTGGGAATAATATCTGAGATAAGAATAGTAATGCAAATTAACTAATTATGTGCGTTTTTGTTTTGGAAAAATAAATTATTTTTCATTCAGACTGCAAGTAAAAATAATAGCTATAAATAAGCAGGTTTTGTTTTCCTATTAAAGTCATGACATTTGCAAAAACACGAGTCTCAGAAAGTTTATTTTATAAAAAAAAAAATCAGATTCCAAACTCTCTCTGTCTCTCTCTCTCTCTCTCTCTCTCTCTCTCACACACACACACACACTGACTTTATATATATATATTTATATGTATGCATGTATATATATATATGTGTGTGTGTGTGTGTGTGTGTGTGTGTGTGTGTGTGTGTGTGTGTGTTCTATATTTTATTATTCTTTTTATTTATTGCGTTGGTGCAAAAATAATGTCGATTTTTTATATATAGTTGAATGTCAAAAACGACATTATTTTTTCACCAACCTAATATGTATATATTTCTGTATCTGGTATATATTCCTATATATTTTTTATTTATATTTTTGTTTTGCGAGTTTCTTTTTTGTCATCTCCTCTACGGACTGCTTTTGTACAAGCAGTATTACATGAAGATCTTTTAGTTACTTGGAACTGGCTGACGAAAACATGCGTAGGAATATGTAGCGACATATATATGCAGGTTTCAAACAAAAAAAAAGATGCATACTTTGCCCTACTTTGATATTAGACACTCTTGTATGAACCTCGTTAAAAATTCATTGGTTACTTCATCTCCGGAAAATATTAACCAATAATTCTCGCTAGAATCAGCCACTCTGATGAGACGTAGACGACGAAACACGTGTCAGTGGATAATTAAATAAAATAAAAAAAACAATATATACAGTTTTTAGAATATAATTATCCACTGACACGTGTTTAGTCGTCTACAACTCGCCAGAGTGGCTGAATCTAGCGAGATTCGAAATCGTGACCGCATAGTAAGAAGCCTGACCTCTTACCATTGGACCACCTTGCACGACTGTTTGCGTATATCGCGATTTAGGTAGATGTTATTTTATTTGTTTTTGCGATACGTTTTGAGTGAATTTAATCATTTATACGAAAGTGCATTTTTACCTAAATGCGAGTTGGAAATAATTTTCCCTATGACCAATTTGATGGCCCCAAATGGGGAGCGGCATATATATTGTCTTTAAAATATTATTATCCACTGACATGTGTTCCGTCATGTACGACTCATTAGAGTGGCTGAATATAGCGAGATTCGAAATCGGGACTTCATGATAAGAGCCCTGAACTCTTACCACTGGACCATCTCGCACGACTGTTTGGATATATCGCCACAGTAGAGCCCGGAATACATTTTTTTCAGGTTACGATACGGAATACGATAATTTTCTGGCCCCTGGTTACGGTATTTTGTCCCGCATTACGGTGTTATTTATAATGTTATTTGATTATATACATGTGTATTATACACTGTACTGTATTTTGTTATTAATTTTTAATATGCACTGTATAAAATTTTGCTTGTGCCCCGCTATACGATTATTTCACTTTACGATCTCAACACTGGAACAGATTAATGCTGCACCTCGAGGTTGTTTTAATAAAACATGGATGAAACTTTTAAAACTGCGTCGAATTTTTTATTATAACAAAGCTTATAATATTAATAACACCAACATCTAATTGCAAAAAAAAAAAAAAAAAAAAAGGAAAATGCGGCGATAGTTTGTAGATGAGTTGTAAACGGAGCTTTAAAAGTTCCATCCTTGTTTTATTAAAGAGTTTCATTCTTTTGTATTTTTTTAAGATTAAAGACTAATTTTACCATAACATTTACTTTTTATTAAAAAAAGAAGTTGCTGCGGTTTCTTTTTTTAATGGTTTCATCTAATGAAATATCGTTGGTTCGTTGGCTTCCTCTTAATAGTCGCGTAAGGGCTACATTTTGTATTATACATGTTATTAATTTTGTTAAATTAAAAAGAATCGTCGCAGCTTTCTTTTTTTTAATGTTTTTATTTAATTAAAAAATATATCGTTGCATCGAGCGTCTTAAATTATGAGATAAAAAAATGACCGAATCTCTTAATAAAAAAGAGTTGTCTCCCTTTGTGCAGTGAACTATTGTAAAACAGCGTCCATTTTCTAATAGGAATCCGTAGATACGTCTGCGTTTGTTTTGTTTCTTTCTCTCTCTCTCTCTCTCTCTCTCTCTCTCTCTCTCTCTCTCTCTCTCTCTCTCTCTCTCTCTCTCTCTTCTTTGTCTCTTTAATCATGTAAAGAAAGGCTATTTGTAGAATGAAAGCGTATGAAAGAATAATTTAACAGATGTTTACTTATTGGGGACTGATCATTGTTGTTTTATATCAAGCTTGAGAAATAATGGCCTCGTTTTTTTTCTAAAAGAACAATCGAATGTGTCTTGTTTGTGTAATGACGCCATGTTGTTGTTTCTTTTAACAGTTCGAAAATAACTGAATCTGATATTCCCTTAATCTGATAAACGTATTTGAACAGCAAATGAACTGCCCGGAACTTTTGAAGGAAGGCTTCCGTAAGTTTTTAATCGCAAAAAAAAGAAGAAAAAAACTAGTGGTGAATGTGTTGCAATGAAAAAATAAACACGGACAGTGCTGTCGTGAAAAACTGTGTCAAATGAGTAGAATTTCCCGGGCTCGTTGAGTACAGAAAAAGGAGAAAATAATTAGAGGGTAAATATCGGGCTGCGACCTGTAAAGACAATTTGTTTTCTTGTTTTTTTTTTTTTAGGAATTACTGAAAGATTTTTGGTAATGAACGAAAGACACTGATAATAATCGCAAAATCTACATCAGATATTAGCTAGAAGTGTAACCATATTAAATGTATATGTGGCGTCTGCGTTTATATAACTATAATATTTTGGAGGGTTTGATTTTATTTTATTAAGTATAGAGATTATAAAATGATACCAGTAAGACATAAATCTATGCATCATAATAACGAATGTATGTGAAATGGCAATGGAACAAAATGTCCCGGTAAAAATAGGATAAGCAAACATGGCACGAGAGGATAAAAAAACGTGAATAATATAGATGGAAATCCCAAAATCAGTTTATCAAAATCTTGAATATGATTCGTGTTAACGAGCATCTCTCCCCCCTCTCTGGCTTTCTTACTCTTTCTATTTTCTCTCTCTTTGTCTCTATAAGAGAATAGAGAGGGAGAGAGAGAGAGAGAGGTGGGTAAACGTGGAGGTAGACACGTTTACCAGAACCAAAGGTCAGCTGACCAAATTACGTATGTGTGACGTGGTTGGCTAGATCTGTGAGATTTGATTTGAGCTTTGAAGAAGACGGACGTTTTCCGTGGTACCCCCCTCTTAACTGGGGAGGGGGGAGACGAACGCTGACGTGTGTGAAGAAGAACCACACAAGCAGATTTCACTTTACACCTGCTGCAGGACCTCTGGGGAAAGTGAAATAAAAAACTATAAAACATTCATCGTCTTGGAGTGATAAATATTCCTCAAACAGGTATCAAGTCTCCCTCCAGGATGAGAAATTTCCAGATAGTTCAACAGCGAGAAGAAACAGAGGTAGGTTCAGAAATTACATGTCACACACACGATTCCCTTTATGATAATCAAACACACAACCATTTATATTAGAGACAATCATACGCACACGGAATCTTTGATGTTATACAGTGTATACACCCAAACGTAAAAAGTTCCCCTAAATGAAGAACTCTATATAACACATTCAAATGTAACGAAAGCTCAATTTGGTACCCCTCAAGGATAACATCGATGATTGAATATATGACATTCGTAAAAAGAAAGAAATTAATAAGTTTGTCAAATTGAAACGAAAATTATACCTAGATTTAAAAGCAGACATGGACTCTCCACTACGCCCCCACCCCCGGAAAATTTAAATTCTACCTATTTATTATCATTTTTTTTTTACTTGGCAGGCACCACTTATCAAGACCCGAAGGCCATTTGAGGATAATGAATATAAGGTGGTTGTAGTAATCATTAATGATGTAACTTTGGTATAATTTGATTATTTATGGGGACGGCTCAACAAGAACTTGTTTACATCGAATTTGAAGGCTACTATGTTGTATTCAACCAAGAAGCAGACCAGCAGAACAGTATTCTACATGCTATCGATTCTGGAAAAGAAGCTTTATTTTTCATGAAGTTTGCGTTTAGATTTAGGCCCAGGGAGAATATGGGAAATCGTATACTGTAGTTGTAGCTAGTTGAGTGTATTTGTGAAAGTTTGGCAAAGGGGGACAATAGATTGGAGTTTAGTCGAGCTTTTGCCATGAAAATTTAAATTATAAATCGAAATCGGTAATTTTTATCGGAATCCGGAAAATGTTGAAATCGTTCCATCACTAGTTGGTATGCCATAAAACAAACACTACGCCAATTAATTACTTTTACGCAATGATTATTCTGCTTCGACATTGGATTTATTTGAAAAGGGTTGATAGGTCGTAAAACACCGTGTTTTATGTTGTTTTTATGCATATTTTTTTTTTTTTTTTTTTTTTTACAAGGCATATTTCTATTAAGACGTAAGACACTACTACGAATTAAGAGTCAGTCGAAGTAGGGGAGTTATATAGCGATGTTTTGTTCACGTTACATTTAACTTTATGCATGTTGGTATAGCTAGTGAGGGAAACAGAAAGCAGTAATGGAATTCCAAAAGCAAGCACTTCATGGGAAGTTTATACTATAGTGGAAAGCTTTCCGGAATCTGGCCATCTTTACAGTGATGGGTCAGATTGTCGAGTCAAGGGTATTTACATCGAGGGAAGAGATGAGTACGTCACATTTGTCGGAACACTTTCCATTGAAGTACTTGTAAAAACTAGAGAGATGCAACATGGCGGCGATATGACATGGGATTGGTAGGCAGTATTTAGTCTATTAGATTGTAGGTACTATTTTCGATCAGAGGGAGAGACTAGCATTTGATGCACCAGATCATATTTTTTACTCACACTTATCTCAAACATATCGACACTCACATGTAAAAGGCTACCATTTGAGATCATGCTTAGAAGACATTAACAAACATATCTATCAGGGACATCCGACGTTGTCCGGCCATAATATAATATCGTCTCAGTCTTCCATTTAGTTCCAATTTCTCCCAGTCTTTTTCCCCATGTTTTGCTTTGCTTTTATTCTGAATATTCACCTGTTAACATTTAAACTTCTGCATATCAGTACAGTAAAGGAAGCTAGAGAGTAATTCAAAAGTTTAGCTGTTTGACAAAAGAAACTATTAGAGTAGAAAGCTTTCTGGCATTTAGGAACCTCAAAAATGAATGGGTGTGATTTTTTAGCTAAATGGCTTTGTCGGGATATGTACGTCGAGGGAGCACAAGTGCAACGAGTTCATCAGAGTACATTCCATTTAAATACTTGTAAAACAAGTACAGGAATGCCACATTGCGGCGACGGGACAGGGTTTAGAAAGCGGGATCTGTTAGATTGGAGAATCTTCCCTCTCTTTATCTGTTCCTAAACCTAAACGTATATTCCATGAACAAAGCTTCTTTCTTATAACTGCACGCCTGTGGAACTGTCTTTCGTTTTCCTGCTTTCCAGCTGACTACAATATGGTTGTCTTCAAGTCCAATGTAAACAAATTCTTGATAAGCCGTTCCCCTTAATTTAACAAATTTACTGAATTTCCATTACTGACAATTACTATATTGTCCAATTGACTACTGTACACTCTTTGACTCTTATCCTCGAGTGGCCCCTGGGCCTTGATAAGTGGTGATGCCTATGAAAAAAAAACAAAAAAAACATGTTGTTAATCTTCTCTAAGCATGGTCTTAATTAGTAGCCTTTTATGTCCAAGTGGCAATATGTCTTGTTAGGAATGAACTTGAGCAAAAAAAATTGAAAAATAAGTAAAGACATTATTATCCTCTTAACTATTACCACTTATAATATTATTTTTATACATACCCTTCGAGTCGTTTGGCTACATGATAAGTAATTTTAGATTTAGAACTGCATCATTATTTTCGTATAAATCAGATAATTTCATTGGTTTCCTCGATGTTTTCTAGTAAGCTTTCTTTCTATAAAGACATCGGGTACTTACAGGATGGATCACATAAAATTAGCCAACATCCTTTGCGGCAAAGTGAAGATAAACGAAATCCAGGAAAACAACAAATGTAGACTCTGCGGCGAAAAAGATAAAGCGATACGTTACATAATAAGTGAATGCAGCAAACTAGCCTCAATAGAATTTTTTATAAGTTGACATAACTGTGTGGGGTAAGCAGTTAGTGGTAAATATCGAAACGACTGCATTTTGACAAATAGTAAAGACACAAGCGGAAGCAGTACTGGAAAACAAAAATACCAAAATTCTCTCGGACATGGAGGTATAAACAGATAAATTAATCCAAACCAGATGACCGGATGTCTCAATGGTCAACAAGATGACAAAATCCTGTCAGAACGTGGATTTTACCGCTCAGAAAATCGCAGGGTGAATATCCAGAATAAAAGCAAAGCAAAACATGGGGGAAAAGACTGGATATAGTTAAAGGTCATATCCAGGACCCATGAAACTGAAACTGTATAATTATAAGTTAAACCACTTTGCGTCCCTGCCTTCCGCACCCCGTTTTGTGCGTGCCACCGTAAACAGACATTATACAAAATAAGTGGGGGTGATGGAAAGATTGAGGAGAGAAAGCACTAACCAGGCCTGGATAAGCGTGAAGCTGACTGGGGCCATGGGGAGGCTTGTTGCCATTCAAATTCCAGTGATGACAAATGACTGCTACAGACGAGAAATCAATGGTAAGCAGTTGTTGCGATAGCGCAATTTAATTTGCAGATGGTATCAAAAGAGGTGGAGAGTACTGGACATCTGGGGAGACTTTTTGTCACTCAGACTTCAGGGAACACTACAAGTTTTTCTCAAAGAGACTTATTTGATGTGTGAAAATTTATAGTGGGTGAATAATAATAATAATAATAATAATAATAATAATAATAATAATAATAATAATGATGATGATGATGATGATGATGATTAAATAATCATGGTCATTATCATCATCATCAACAATAACAACAAAAACAACAATAACGTTATCGTCATCATCATGATTATTGTCCGTGGGGATAATAGCCGAGTGCAACGTTACTTAATTTCTCGTGAACGCCGTTCGTTTAACATTTAATCCATAATGTAGGACCGAGTTCTCACCTCTACGCCTTGAACTGTTGGTCGCCATCTTGGCGCGTCCATTGGGCCGTGCTGTAAAAGTTGGCTGCTTGGATGACCTTCGGCAGCAGAGCGTGTCGAAAGGAAAGCGCTTTCCAAAACTGAAGCAAGTTTAATCAGGCGATGAATAAAATAGCAGTCAGTAGAGGAGGGGTAGAGCGAAGGATTGTCGGGAAAGTAGCCAAGAGAAACTCGATACAGCTCCTCCTCTTTTTTTTAATTTTATATATTTTATTATATTTTTTTATGTGGGGGTATTACATGTTTTTGTTTTGTTTTGTTTTTGTTTTGTTTTTTTTGTTTTGTGTGTGTGTGTGTGTGTGTGTGTGTGTGTGTGTGTGTGTGTGTGTGTGTGTGTGTGTGTGTGTGTGTGTGTGTGTGTGTGTGTGTGTGTGTGTGTGTGTGTTGGGGGTATTAGTTTTTTAGTTTTTCTTTTGATTATTTATTTGGGTCGGCCATCAGCTTGTCATCACTGTCATGGACGAATCGCCTGAGTGACGCTGAATGTTTATTACAGAGAATGAAAGAGGGTGGAAATTAGAAAGAAATGGGAGGGAAATGACAGGGAAAGGCGAAAGAGGGGAAACGAAAGAAGACAGATGAAGGGCAGAGGGGAAGAACGGAAGAAATTGTGAGAAAATGGGAAGAATAAGTACATGAAGAAATGGAAAAGGATATTTAAAAAAAAAAGAGCAAAAAAAAGAAGAAGCTTAAGTTAACAAAAAAAGGGAGTAGTTGGAAAATATTCCTGGCTGCTATTCGCCCAGGTGTAGAATTGAAAAACTGACAGATAATTGACTAAGTGACCCGGTTCTCAAGGTGCAGAAGTGCCTTCACCCCAAAACGACAAACCCCGTCCCAATAGCAGTCGCCATTTTTTTTTCTTTGGTTTATTTAAGATTTACATTTCAATCAGCGCAAAATTACACAAACATAATGTTATTACGCTTGCATTTGTGTGTGTGCGTGTGCGTGTGCGTGTGTGCGCGCTCGTGTGTGTGTGTGTGTGTGTGTGTGTGTGTGTGTGTGTGTGTGTGCGCGCGCGTGTTGTCTGACAGTGTGTATGATTGGGTCCTACTTTGGTTTGATCTCTACAAGTAAGAAATATCTACACCGCACGCCTCTCATTTTTTTTTTTTCAATATAACCCCTAAACCCTAACACTAGATACTATCCCTAAGCATAACGTTCAAAGAAAGACCCGCGCGATACTTCAGCGAATTATTCAACGAGAAGTCGCTGAAGTCTTATTTGTCTATTCCGACGAATGGAAATCTTACGCTAATTTAAACCAACTCAATTCACCGTAAATCATCAAAATTTTGCCAATCCCAACAACGGAGTAGGTATTTACTTCCCCCCTATCGAAGGAAGATGTGACACAAGGCCGGAAAGTAGGGAGGGTAAAATCAGCGCCCTTAAAAGAAGAGCACTCTGACCTTTTAAAAATTGCCTGGGAAGTCCAGTCGGCATTTCCCGGTCGAGGCGCCTCATGCAGTAAACAATAAACTAACTACCGCTGAAAGCACGGTGTTCTAGGAGGGTGGACTTCTTAGAACTGCTCAGAAGCATACCTCAGCCCGACAGATGCAAGGTCGTTCCCTTACAAATGACCAAGACTCTGTCAGACTGATTGTCGTAAACAAATCCTCGATTGTCATGAATATAACCTACTCAGGCTATGCCATGATGTGTTTTTGTGGACAGGCATATATGTATATGTCTGTGTACTTGTGTGTGTGTGTGTGTGTGTGTGTGTGTGTGTGTGTGTGTGTGTGTGTGTGTGTGTGTGTCTATCTGTGTGTATGTAGTTGTAACTGTCTATGTGTGTATGTCAGTTTTATATGTGGGTGTATGTATGTAATAGTGTACGATAAGTATTTTGTGGGTGGAGCTGTTTCTGTTCATATGTGTGCTTAGGTGTTTCATTTTACTTCAGTCGAAGTTCTCAGAAATCAAGGGGCCCACTACCTGGGGCTAACACTTGAAATCTCTATGAGATACATAGATATTCGAATGTTCCATTAAAGTTCTTTATCTCTCAAACACTGAGTTTGTAAAGAAATTGAGAACATAGTTTCCCTCTCCCCAATTAACCATTGTTATACGTTGTAGTATATCTTTCATGTTGGTCTCTTGGTCTTACTGAATTCCAGGACAAGAATTTATCTAGTCTGGTGGAGTATCCAGCTTCGTGCTATTACTTGAGGTAACATCACTTGGAGAGGTGCACCATTCCTCGTAAAAGCTACTGTGGATTAGCCATAGTGAGGAGATTTTATTTGAGCAGCGAATACCATGTGATTTTGAATATTTGGTCAGGGTTTACTTTTATGGAAAAAGTATCCTCATGCCAGGTTGTTCTGACAAACCCCTGTACAGAGAGACCTTAGACACTCGAGGAAAGTGTCTAGTAGGCATTCAAGTTCTCTCTTAGCTGTGTGTGTACATGTGTGAATGCTTATGTGCGTTTATGTTTGTCATCGGTATTAGCAGATCAGGCTATCTGAATATACATGCTTCCCGACTTAAATGCATCAAACATTGATGTTACTGTTTTTTTTTCTTTTGCAAAACTCAATCATGTTCTGCAAAGGAATTTTGTTTTTCTTTCCACAAAACAACAAAGCTACACACCATAAATGAATATTTGAAAATATAAAAATAAAAATTGAAGCAAAACGACTTTTGCCAAAATGACTGGATTCGGTATAATCAATCCGAAAAAGGTTGAGATGCTGAAAAACAAAAACAAAAACAAATCATGAATAACTATTAAATTAAATTAAAATGTGGAGCATAAAAACTTTCTTTTTTTTTTTCAAAATTATTGGATCTAGCATTAAATAATCTGGGAAGAGTTGATATGCCGTAAAACATAACAACCAAATCAAATACTATGACTAAATATTTGAAAATATAATGAAATTGAAACATAAAACTTGTCACTAAAAAGACCAGATTCGGCAAGGTTGATATGCCGTAGCCAACGAAGCAACCAAACCAAACACCGTTAATAAATATTTAAAGATATAAAGAATTTGAAGCATAAAAACTTTTCTCCAAAATGACCGCATTCAACATTATTCATTCGAAAAGGGTTGATATGCCGTAAAATAAACCAAATCACATGAATAAATATTCAAAGATTTAAAGAACATGAAACAAAAACTTTTTTATTCCAAAATTACTAGATTCAGTATAAAATGACCCGAAAAGGGTTGATATGCCGTAAAATAAAACAACTAACCAATTGTGTGTCTATGTTTATGTTTATATCTGCGTTTGTGTATGTGTTAGTGTGTATCCCTAAATGCGTGTTTGTGCCCAATAAACACCATTTAATGAAACGATTTACGAAGTGGAAAATAGCGACGCCATATTTTTTTTCATTTTTTTTTTTTTTTTTTTCCAATCCTTATTTTCACAGAAGAAACGTATTTGTTGCGATGTGGAGGAACGTTTTAGCAGCGATAAAAATTCAAAAAACAAAATTTAAAAAAACGGTATGTATGTCATAGTAAACGAAAAGGAAAAAAAAAGAAAGCAAGTGAAGAGGAAACAGAAGGAAGAAAAAAGTGCTATAAATAGATTCGCAGAAAAGGGGGGGGAAACGAGGCACCAAATATCAAACAAGAAAAATAAGAAAAAGGAAGATGTAAGGCATGAAAGAAAAAGAAGGAAAAAATAAAAAATAAATAGAAAGAAAGAATAAGAGAAATGTGACAGTATCATTGGATATTACAATGATGATGATGATGATGATGATGATGATGATGATGATGATGATGATAGACCAGTGTCAAAAGGTTGTTTTAGTATTCATTTAATACGCACACAATTATTTGTGGATATAATGAATTGATAAAGAAGAAATTTGTTTTCTTCCATGTTAATTAGGTTGACATCAACAGCCATTAAAAAAACACTAACTGAAAACGTTAACTTCTTGGATTATAAAAATATCTAAAAAAATCAGAAATGGCGCCTTTTTAGCAATTAGACAAGTCTCATCTCAATACCACCCTTGTTAAAAAAAACCCAGTTAACTTAATTCTTTGAGATCGTCAAATTTGTTTGTGGGTCACTGGAAATATAGGCCAGATATTACGAGTTTCTTTGTATAGGAAAAACAAGATAACCAATTTATTTATATTTTTATTTGTACAAAATGGCATTGGGGAAAAACACTTGAATATGCAAATGAAGAAAGAGGAACCCTTCAACGTGAGTGATGATGAAAGGTAGAGGGCTAATGGAGGGTGAATGCAATAGGACCCTGCTGTTGAGAGTGGCAGTAAAAGATACAGATTAAGCAAAAAGAAGAAACGGAAAATAATTTCAGAGCTTCAGAAGTTCAAAAAACTGCCTGAAATTGGTTTACTGAGAATTCTGAAATAAAATTCTGTTGATCAGGAGGCGAGGTCAAGCCCACCTGATTCTCAATATAATGAAATTCAAAAATAACCTCGAGTACACACTCTTCCTGACCGCCAAGAGGCCCACCGTTCAGAGAAAAAAAAACCTTAAGTCTCACTCGGTTCCAGGCCATTGAATCCGCACTGTGAAGAGACAAGCCCTGGGACTTACAATCAACCGTCCTAACTTTACTAATAGAAACCGCCAGTCTCCCAGCATTTGTATCTTTAGTCAGAAACTTATGAATGATCAATGTTTTGTAACTTTCAGTGAATAATTATCCTTTATTTTTATACAGCAAACCCAGTTATTGACTTGTTATTCTTTTCTTCTTTTGGTTTAAAATGGTCTCTACTTTCCAGTGACGTTGACTTGAGAGACTAGAGCTAAACGGGTCGTACACTATCAAAATCAATGTGGGGTGAGTAGCAGCTGGGCCGACTGAATCCTCTCAACACCATGGCTCTCGTCGAAGAAACAGTCCAGCCCCAGCGACCAAATAAAACCCAGAGGAGACAAATCTGATGGTATCAGTCGCTGGACGTCGTATGGGGAGAAAGGGATACAAAAAGACCACCAAAGAAAATGAAAATAAAGAAATAATAAGGAAACAGTAATGCTGGCTAAGTAGTTAATGGCACGAATTGAAAATCTGGGTGTGTTAAGTTCCTCAGATACACTTTCATCAAAACGCTTGACCTTGTGTCTAACTTCCTGGAAGGGGGAGGAATAAAATAAACAAACAACGGAAAGATGATTAAGGTTGTAAAAATATATTAGTATGAACGGATATGGATAAATGTTGTTTAGTTTTCTCCTACTGCAAGGACTTAGACACCAGGTTCGGACAGTTGGATTGAGAAATCAGCACCCCCACGGAGGGGCACTCTGCTTGCAAAAAGTGCCTGGAAAGACCCGTCGACATTCCCCAGTGAGTACACCTGAGGCGATAAGCAATAAACTACCCCCTTCTCAAAGAGAGAATGCAATGTTTGGGAGGGTGAACCTCCTAGAACTGCACAAAACTAAACATAGTATGTAAGTATCCGAATAAAGATTAGAAAGAAAGAAAAACAGAGAGAGAAAAAGAGAAGGTAACAATGTAGGCAAAAAACAAAACAAAACAAAAAGACAGAAAAAGAAAAAAAAACGTGAAAAGTCAGAAATAATTTTTCAATGAAAGAATAATTGATAAAACTAAGAAAAAGCAAAGAAAAAATATAGAAAGAAAGAAACAACGGATTAACGTAAGATATAATGGAAAGTACTGGATTCGAACTTGGCACACCCAGACTTTAATGTCTAATAATTCCCACTTAGTCAGCTAAGCTCCAAACTCTGTCTCATCACCGCAATGTTGCATTGATGTGCCTGTTTTACTATTACTTTATTGGAATATGCTCTGATGAACTCATTACACTTGTGCCTCCTCGACTTACATATGCCAACAAACCCGCTTAGCAACAAAATCCCACCCCTTCACTGTTGAGGTCCCCAAATGCCAGAAAACTTTCTACTTTAATAGCTTCTTTGCTCGAACAGCTAGACTTTGGATTCCCTTCCGGCTACCTGCTTCCCTGACTGTATTGTTATGCAGAAGTTTAAATGTAATGTAAACCAACATCTTGTTAATCTCCTCTAGGCATGATCTCAAATAGTAGCCCCTTACGTACAAGTGGCGATATGCCTTGTTAGGGGTGAATATGAGAAAAAAGAAAAGGAAAGCAGTGAAAGAAAGGAAAAAGAAAGGAAAAAGAAAATCGAATGACAAAATGATCAAGAAAAAAATGAAAAAAAATAAAGAAAAATAAAACAATGAATAACAAAAATGTAAAAAAAAAAATGAACATAACAGCAAAAAAGGTACAAAAATCTAAAAAATAAAAAGAAAACAAAACATAATAAAGATAGGAGGCGTAGACAAAGAATGAAGGATGGAAACTATATGAAAAAAAAAGTGGAGATCTGAATGGGATGTCGGTATCTTAAGTGAGGACAAAAAAAAAAAGGCTGAGGGAAGAGAGGTGTCGAAGGTTCGGCATCATTAATCAGCATCAACCGAAAATGTCATTTTGTTGCCGGCAGTTCCTTGTCATCAAAGAGTCGGGGGTTCACTTGGATAAAAGGGGATAACATCAGCTCCCCCTCCCCCCCCCCACGGACCGACCATCTTTCCATGTACCTCAAGAACACAAAGACGCCGGACCCCCGTCCGTACACATACTCCATCCATGGCCGGGTGGTAATGGTGGATTGTAAACGGTAATGAAGCGTACCGATTAAAAACGTAATCGGTGGGTGGGCGCGACGAAAGAAAGAAAGAAAGAAAGAAAGAAGAAGAAGAAGAAGAAGAAGAAGAAGAAGAAGAGATAAAGAAGAAGAAAAGAAGAAGAACAACAACAAAAGATAAAAAAGTGAATAAACAATAAATTTAGTAGTAGTAGTAGTAGTAGTAGTAGTAGTAGTAGTAGTAGTAGTAGTAGTAGTAGTAGGTGAAGAAGAAGAAAACCATGATGGAGACAAAAGAGTAGGAATCGGACGAAGATAAAGGAGGTGAAGAAGAATAGGGGAGGAGGAGAAGATGAAGAGGCAAAATATGATGAAACAGAGGAATGGAGAAAATGAAGACGTAGAAGATGATGAGGAAGAAAGAGGCGGAAGAGATAAAGATGAAGCAGATGAAGAAGCACATGATGATGATAATGAAGGAGGGAGAGAAGAGGAGACGATAAAGGTGAAGGAGGAGATGAAGAATAGAGAAAAGAATAAGTAGTAATAAAAATAAGAAGAAAAACAAGAAAAAGAAGAAGATGTAGACATGAAGAAGAAGTTGTAGAAAATAGAAGACAGAAGATGAAGAAGAAGTAGAAGATAAAGATGAAGGAAGATGTGATAAATATGAAGATGACGAAAACGAAAAAAAAAAAATAATGATGACGAAACCTCCAGTCTCTAGTGGAATGGGGACAAAAATAGATGTTAACTGTAGCGTTCCCTCTAGACAGGCGGTGCCAGGTAACCAACAAATACAGTATCGCCATAAGACAAGGCAGCTGCGGCACATAAGCCAAGAGGGAAATGAAAGAGGACATCGGGGTTAATCAATCAGATACTCTTTACTTTGTTTAATTGACGTGCGTAGGTGGGCGACACCCACCATGAACAACAACGTGTGTTGTCTAAGAGACACTTTCCTGCTTTGATCGAACGTTGTTAGATATGCAGAAAGTCGATCGGGTCTTAACAGAAAAAGGAAAATTCCACGCGGTCTGATGATACGGGTAAAGAAAAAAGAGAAAAAACGGAACAACCCTTTATGTAATCGTGAAGATGACTTCTTAACTGAATGGCACAAGGCCTTCAATTGGTAGTACTGAGAATATGAAAGGAGAAGGGAGAGATGGATGGAATAATATTTCAATCCGAATGCAATTAAAGGAATGAATTCATGGCGATCTGAACAGATAAATGCGACTCACCATGAGGGCCATCGAACATTCGAGATCGTCAGATTTTTAATTTGTTTGAACAAAAAACTCTATTTGAATGATGTTATATTGTGGGCCGGACTTACGCCGGGGGGAAAGGCCTTATATTTCCAAAGGGCGTTATGCATGGATTAACGTACCCCAAGTGGACTTACTCAATGGAAGAACGTTGGTGTAACATTGCACTAATGCTTGTCAATCGATTTTAAATGACTTTGAAATTAACGTATTTATGTAATCTAGTCGGTCCTTATGTAAATTCCCGCTCATATTTATATTTGGCTCAACGCGAAACCATTCCGACTAAGGAAGGCAATTGACTGTCAGTTTTCGATGTCCTGTGAACTTTAGTCTTGATGGGCTTCCTGATACTGTGATTTTTTAAAGACTTTCTGCTATCATATTTGCCTTCATTCATTTCGATATTGTTTTTCTTGCAGCGCCGTTGAGTTATTGATTAAAAAAAAAACAAAAAAACAAGAACCAAAAAAATGGCAAAACTCAATTCTCTGGATATTATGTTTTCTTTCTCATTTTTCTTGCTTCGATTGAACTTTTATACTTTCTACTAACCAGCCAAAATAGCCTGCTGTTCTTGCTTTATTCTTTGACAGTAAGCACGGAAGCTATGACGGGAATATAAACACTTTAGCCCATATTCGATTCAGTATCATATGAAGATCTGATATATGAGTCTGGCATTTGATGGGACGTTGGGTGACGCATTTCCGATGGTGGAGTCTCCTGCCCTTGAATAAGCCGAAATAGATTGAAACTATACCCTAAATCTTAGTGCTTGAACTGGGGCTAATCTAAAATATTCGAAAACGGATCGGAGATGAAATATAACATTCAACGCTGCCAAGACTAAAATTGTTTCCTTCTCGACCACTAATAGCTATGGCTAATGATACATTACATGAAAGCACTTAGTTCAAACTCGTCGGCTTAACGTTCACAGGGAACATGAATTGGAACAGATACATTGAGTGCATTGCAAAGGATGCTGCAAAGAAAGTGGGTTCTCTCTACCGTGCTATAAAGTTACTTACACCTGAGAGTATCCTGTACCTCTACAATACCAAAATTTGCTCATGTATAAGGTATTGCTGCCACATTTGAACTGGTGCATGTGCTACTAGTCTCTCATTCTAATAAAGGGTTAGGTCCCGAAATGTCAGCTAGATTGTCCCATCGACAAAATGTTGCATCCTTTTGTTTGTAGTACAAATATTTTAATAGTAGTTGCTCCGACGAAATACAATCTTATGTACCTTCTGTGGGTAGATACCTCCGACAAACCGGATAAGTAGCAAAATCCCACCCCTACACAGTAGAGATCCTTATATATCAGAAAGCCTTCTACTCTAATAATTTCTCTTCTCAGACTGCTAGACCTTGGAATTCCTTTCTGTGTCCTTGCTTCCCTGACTGTACTGACATGCAGAAGTTCAAATGTAATGCAAACAGGCATCTTGCTGCACAACTCCCTACATAATATCACTGCAAATTATGTCCCAGATAGTATCCTCCTACATTCAAGTCGCACTGTTCTTTGTTTGAGTGAAAATGAAAAAAAAAAATGGAACAAAAGTAAAAAGAAGAAAAGATGAGAAAATGTCAGATGCCTTCTAAGTATCGCTGCCACATCTTGAGGAGTGCCGCTGGGAGTACTCTCTTATACCTTGACAAAGTACAACATCAAATTCAAAATCCAGTGGTGAATGAGTTCTTTTGTTCTTTATTGTCGTTGGCAGAACTCTGATGCGCGCATACATTTCGTTCATTAGGATTGAGCCAGCTCCAGCTATAAAGTGTTTTAGGTGATCCACGAGGCGCAACTTCGTGTCGCACACACTTCAGATATGGCAAAATTACGTTCACGCACCGGTTCTCGCCAGATCACCGAAGTTAAGCAACGATAAGCATAGCCAGTACTAGATGGGTGACCATTTGGGAAGGCTGGGTGCTGTATATACCGCGCCGAATCGTAGACATTTCTAGGTGGGTATCTGGCGGCGCGTTTAATTTACTGGGAGAGATGCACCCCGAATAAACTCGTCTATCGGGGAGGCAACAAGTCGATATTCCACGTAAAAGGTGTACCGGCAACCGGCTGCATCAGGCCTCCCTGAACCTACATTTCAAGAACTTGTTTGCCGCAGCGAATGATGACACCTTAAGTGTTTTGTTTTTTATAGCCCCTTGCTAACAGAATAGACGTTGCTACTCTCTCTCTCTCTCTCTCTCTCTCTCTCTCTCTCTCTCTCTCTCTCTCTCTCTCTCTCTCTCTCTCTCTACTCTGTCATCATTCCTATGAAAGTAGCTTAATTAAGCTCCAATCTCTATTCCAAGAACTCATCTAGATACCACAACTGAAAAAACTTTTAATTCTTTCTCTGTGCCCTGGAGCCAGCCGGAATTTACATGAAATGAAATGTCTTTCTTTTTTATATATATCTTTTTATATATATTTTTTTTGTATATATATATTTTTTTTAAATATATTTTTTGTATATGTATATATATATATATAAATATATATATATATATATATATAAATTTCCCATTTGGTTATATATATATATATATATATATATATATATATATATATATATATATATACAAATATATATACACATGTATACATATACATATATATATACACGCACACACACACACATATATATATATATATATATATATATATATATATATATATATATATATATAGTGGGGGTCAAAAGAGTTTGCAGACCTATTTTTTTCTCAATTTCTTTATTAATTTTGCTTTATTTTTCACTTCGGACTCTTCCATCATTTGCTGGTCGCCATTCTGGTTCGTTCCATTACTACATTTTACGATAAAAGCCAGAATTTAATAATAGTTCGACATTTTCCACTTTTTAGGTGAGCCAAACGTTTATACAGGTAATCTTAATTTATTGATAATGGCTAAAGGAAAGATGTTGACAGATAGAGCGAAGGATGAAATTGTTACATTTCTTGCTGCAAAGAAGTCTACATTGGAAATTTCGAAAATTTTGAAACGAGATCATCGAACTGTGAAACGTTTCGTTATTGACGGCAAAGATGAAAGAAAAAAGCATAAAAGTGGCCGACCAAAGGTCACTTCACGACGAGATATTAGAAACACCAAGAGGAGTTTGCTAGCAAACCCACACAGCACAAGCAAAGCTATTTTCGACCATCCAGGAGTGTCTGGCATCTCTAAAAGGACCCGAAAGCCGACCAGAGAACACAGACAAAATGTCCTCCTTTGAGTAATATAAACTGTCAGAAGCGACTAGCATGGGTCACTAAATATTTGAAAACCAATTTTCAAAATTTTCTCTGGACTGACGAGGCCAGAGCAACCCTCGACGGTTGGGCTTCTTAAAGGCAATAGCCACGCTTGCGATTCAGACGTCAACAGGGAGGAGGAGTGATAATTTGGGCTGGTATTATTGGAAGTGATATTGGTGATCCTTTTCTTGTCCCTGACTGTGTCAAAATGAATTCTGTGAACTACTGCAAGTTTTTTGGAAGCAAATTTATTGCCCTGGTTGAATTCACAAAACGATGCTCTCAACCAGGATCTAATTATTCAACAGGACTATGCCCACAGCCATGCTTCTCGGTTCACAAAAGCTTGGCTTTCAGACAAGGGGATCTCTGGTGAACGTCTGATGGACTGGCCACCTCAGAGCCCGGATTTGAATCCGATAGAGAACCTCTGGTCAATTCTGAAGAAGAAGGTTTACGAAAACGGGCATCAATTCCATAGTAAAAAAGACATTTAGGAGAGAATCAAGAAGGTATCTTCTGAAATCACGCCTCAGCAAGTGCATACATTAACATCCTCTGTTGATAGGAGGCTGATTGATTTGATTAAAAATGGAGGAAAGCGAATAAAGGGTTAAATAGTTTCATAAATTCGTATTGTTCTGTTAATTGTTATTTGAGTAATAACTGTTGTTTTCTTGTAATATGTTGTCAATATATGGTACTATAATTATGATGACACAATTTTTCGAATTATATCATGTTTAAAAATGGTATTTATTGCAGATAATGAGTGCTTGCAAACTCTTTTGGCCTATATTCCTTCCTGAAATCATTTAAAGATCCATACCCCCCCCAGAATATGATTAATTGGTTTCCGTTTCTATGAATTTACTTCATATATTTGCATATCAAACAGTGAGTAACATAGTTATTATATTGGAAAATATTGAAGCAAAAATTTATCAATTTATTCAATTTGCAAACAATTTTGACCCCCACTGTATATATATATATATATATATATATATATATATATATATATATATATATATATATAGTTTTTTTTTTCTACTATTTTATTTTGTACTGTCACCCACCTTTCATTTATCCATCAATCTGAATGAGAGCAATATAAATATGGCCGACTGGCCGACATAAATAAATATATAAATGTAATATATAAACGTATATATATATATATATATATATTACCTATATATAGGTATATATATATATATATATATATATATATATATATATATATATATATATATAAATTACCTATATATCTATAAAAATGAGGATGTGTGAGGACATTTCTTAACTTAGAAACTCAACGAATCTTTTATCTACAGACTTGAAATTTGTATATAGTGTATACGTGGAAAACTTTTTGTCATGTCAAGCTGGCCTTATGGTTATCGTATTTGACTCAATGTGTTTAGTTTTAGTTTCGATATCAGCTCGAGTATTTTTGTTACTATTTTTTTTATTGAACTGTTTAGAAAAACATAATAATCGCATGCACATGTTTCGGTTTCTTTCCGGTTTTTTTTTTTTTGCTTGTTTTTTTTTACTAAATTTTTTTAACGAAATTTGACTTTACGTTTAATATCGGGCAATGCTGAGTACATCTTCTAGTATTTATATATAGATTCTGAAAATATTATGTTGAATGTATTATATATGTCTCTCATATTATATATATATATATATATATATATATATATATATATATATATATATATATTATACTTAGCTCATAAAGATACAATTCCACGTGTCCTTCCTTTAGCTATGAGTTAAATATCAACATCTGGTAGAGCAAAATATTTGTTGGATTTGAAATGTGTTTACGCGAATTAGAACCTAGTGTGCATAACAGCGTTAAACGGATAGCTGGTCTTTTAGAAGATGGCTGACTTCCGTGTAAATACGCATGCGCCATTGTGTGTGTGTGTGTGTGTGTGTGTGTGTGTGTGTGTGTGTGTGTGTGTATTGGGCGTCCAGATAGAAAGAACAGCTGCCGAATCTATGCCTTTCCGACTGAAGTGAGGCGATGATATTACCGTTGCACATTTCACGTTCACGCCCGGCTGGTTCGACGGTCCATGGACCAGTGAATTAGAAAAAGATGCGTTCAGCAAGAAGAAGAAGAAGAAGAAGAAGAAGAAGAAGAAGAAGAAGAAGAAGAAGAAGAAGTGCTTCGATATTGGCTCTTTTTAGACTTGTCGAGTTGGCTGGGTGTTTTTAAATTATTATGTTTCTTCTGGTGTCTGTTTATTTGTGTTATTCCTTTTTCATCTTTAATTTTGTCCTTTTTGCAGTTTTCCCCCCCCCCTTTTTATTATGGTTGTATGTGGGTGTGTTCTTGGATTCATTCACACCGATTGGAAATCAACAGAGATAATTTATTAAAAAAGGAAAGCCCTTGATGTCCCTTTCGGCTCTTTTCGACCGTATCTTTCTTTTCTCTCCTCTACTTCTCTTCCTCTCCCATCACTTCCCCTTCTTTCTCTCTCCTTCGCCCACACACACTTTCGCTTTCTCTCTCTATATATTTTTTATACACACACACATACACGTATATATATATATATATATATATATATATATATATAGTAGAGTTCGTGTGTGTGTGTGTGTGTGTGTGTGTGTGTGTGTGTGTGTGTGTGTGTGTGTGTGTGTGTGTGTGTGTGTGTGCAACTCTCCTAAGGTCACACCACTGGACCGATTATGACCAAACCTGACACTAGGGATGGTGCACACCATTTGTCAAGGTCAAGGTTAAAAGTTAAGGTCATATCTGGTGCGGCTCTTACAACATCCATTTACTGCAAGGGTGTCCCTGAAGCGGGTACCCGAAGTACAGAAAAGACCCGCGCAAAGCGGGGATATCTTCGCTAGTATTTATATATTAAATGTTTTCTCATTGTTTCCATTATATACTAATCTGTATTAATCCCAAATTGTGCACCGAATGGTTGCCATAATACTTAATTCGCTGCAGCTTATCATTCAAATCAGCTCAGTATTTTCCTAGAAAATGAAGAACGGATACACACACAGGACTAGGAATTATATATATATATATATATATATATATATATATATATATATATATATATATATATATATATATATATATATATATAGGTAGGATGGTAGGTGGAGCTAGGTAGTAAGCTATATAGATATATATGGCAATTAAGCTATACGGAATATTCCGTGTTTCATTCTCGAGAGAATTCGTCAGGCTTATGCGAAGAGTGTGGTTACCGCGCGTTTTATATACGCACATGCTATTGAATTTTTAGTTAGCCAATCAACTTCCTAGTTTCCATCGCGTTCATCCTAATCAGCCAATGGGTAGGCACTTACAGGACAAAGGTACAGTTTACCTTAGGTTCACCCCTTCCTTTGTGTGTGTGGGAAAAGTAGATATCTAAGTAAGCTGACCTATTTACTACCTAGGTGTGGATAAATGTGATTTTTTTTGTATAATTCGGATATTATTTTAGCTTATATATATATATAATGTATATGTATGTTTATTTTATTTTTTATTTTATTTTATTTTATTTATTTATTTTCTATTGTTATTGTCAATTTTAAAATTATTTTGCATAGAGTAAAGTTTTTTATCTAGAGTAAAGTTATCCTGTGCAGACAGTTGTTCGCTGTTTCTCTCTTACAGTTTAATAGATGTTGGGGTTCTTTAAAGTATAGGATAGCAAATTTTCCATTCGGGCATAATCTACATGGATCATCTAGGTCCTTACGTGTGCTTGCTTGTGTTCCTATTTTCCATTCGACTATCGACGAACGTCCGCTTTCTCTGAGTTACCAGTATTGGTTTGTTAGTGCTGTTTTTATTCGGTGTTTTTTGATTTTGAACGTATTTTTATGGTTGTAATATTGGGTTTTGAAATATAAGGAAGCGATAACTACGTAATATTTCTTGTTATTCGAGTGTTCGTTCGCAAATATTGTGGCCTGGTAAACAATACTTTCGGTTCGGCATTTATTTTGAAGTGGGCAAAGTGTGCGGGATCTCCAGTTGCATTTACCGTGTTCATTGTCAGTATTTTTATTTTTATTTTTATTTCTACTATGGTTGTTGTTGTTGTTGTTTGGGTTGGGTTCATTATTATTATTATTATTATTATCATTATTATTATTATTATTTCTAATAGTCACATTTTTGTCCTTTGTGTTTTATTTTTGTCATGTTGTTCAATTTTTTATTATTTATTTTGTTATTATTGTTTTTATTGCTTTTATTTAATATTTTGTTATTATGTGCTTTAATTATCATCTCACAATTTTCGCAGCAGCTGTATGATAACTTTAGGTTATTTTTCTTGAAAATGTTGTGTAAGGGATTGGTTACGGGGAAGTGCTTTTCAATGGGGTCTAGAAATTCCTTGCCAAGTTTTGTTTTTAACATTTGATTGTATGGCGTCGTATACCAGATTATATTTCTTTTTCTTCTATTTTTAATTTCATTATTATATTATTATATTTTTGTTTTCTTGCTTATATTAAATATCAATATTTTTGTATTCACTAATTTTTAAGGCTGTGCCATAGATGTTGATTGACCTGTTAAATACATTTTCACCGCTTGATTTATTGCTGAGTCTACTTACGATCTAGTTAGGAATCTGTTTTATAATTTATAGAGTTTACGTATATTGGATATAATTGATGGAGTTTACGTATACTGGATCAGCGTTATCTTTTAAGTAGGGTTCATATGTGCTATTATGTAAATTTGACGTGACGTCCAGAAAGTTTGTTATTTATATGTTAGCTAGTACGTTTATTTTTAGGCCTAATTTTTTTATTTCCTAGTGTATTATTTTTTAAAGTTATCCCCCTTAACTTGTTAGAGTCTTTTATTATAGCTAATCAGTCATCTCTATATGGGCCGATATCCGTAGTATCAAATATGCTTGTAAGAGTATATAGAATGAACAATCCCACAGGATCTCATGCATCTGCAGAGGGTAAAGCACCCATCGCCAAATCAAAAGAATCTTAGAGTTTGATCCGTTTTTCATTTCCTTGTGTATGATTTTCTTAAAGTTATCTCCCTTGACTTTGTTGGAGTTTTTTATTATAGCTAGTCCGTCATCTCTATATAGGCCGATATCCGTAGTATCGAATATGCTTGTGAGAATATATAGAATGAATAATCTCACAAGATCTGATGCCTCTGCAGAATCCCTGGCACCCATTGCCAAATCAAACGAATTTTTCATTTTAGTTTTTATCCATTGGTTATTGTTATTTACGAGAACTGATTTTCTACATTTTTTTAATAATGTGAATTTCTTCCAAGGATATATCGGTATATGCCTCGGCAAACTCCAGGGCAATGTTGAAAAGTTCTTCGGTTGGTTGGTTGGTTGGTTGGTTGTTTTTGTTTTACGACATATCAACCCTTTTCGGGTTATTTAATGCCGAATCCAAAGATTTTGAAGAAAAAATTTTAATAGAATATATTTGTTGTTTTCAAGTCGGTTTCTATTTAACCCATAGTTGGAACCCTAACAGGTACTACCACTCTGGGTCAGAGTGGACCTGAGAGCAATGGCAATTAAAGGGTGGCTACACACTCCCTAAAACCCACAAGCTGGGGCCTTACCATTGGATATAGTTTAAGGTCATATCCAGGACCCCCATTGAGGGACTTTTACCCTCTGCAGGGGAGCAGTCGGTATATTCTAATGCCCCACCGACAGGGCCGAAAAGTTCTTTGGATATCGATGGATAGAAATCTACGATATCGAACTGTATAAACGTACATTTATTTTTGTTTTCTATATTTTTAAACCAAGTGATTGTTTGGCAGTATTTGTGCACTGGTTTAATATTTTTTGATTTGTTTGTTTCTAGAAAGTATTGGTCTACTAATGATCTCTATTTCTGGTTTAGTTGGGTTTATCAAGCTAGTGCTTGGATTATTATTTGTGGTCTTTGAGCAAAATGTATGCTTCTCTAGGTTTCAGTTTGCCAACTTTATCGCTGATTTTTAATTTATTGGTGATTTGTTTACTTTCAGTATATATTATATCTATGTAGTCGGGTTCGTTTGTATCTAGTTTTATGTAGTTTTTTGTAATGTTTTCTGTGATTAGTTTGTTATATTTTTGTTTATCTATTTTATAAAAATTTCTAGTTTTATCTGCTTTTACAAAGATTTTATTTGAGTTGTTTATGTTTCTAATGATTTTGTGTGGTTTTCGTTGGAAACTATTAACTGATTCTTTTACTATTTTTAAAACTTAATTTTCTGTTTCAGGCACAAGTGAAAATATAGATGATGGTGAGTTTATCAAAATCTTGAATATAATACAAAAAAAGCGAAGCATGAATAAGTTTGCCGGTTCGTTTTGAGATTTTGATTGAAAGAATTATTTCTAAATTATTTATCAAAGATTTGTTTCAGCGCAAAGGAGGAATGTCATTTCGATTGATGATAAAAGAAAATCTCAACTCATTGAGAGTTGAACATTTGATCTGCGGTTATGAGACCATAATTGATTTTGGAAAGCCGTTGGGTCGGTTGGATTGATCACTAGTTACTGTGTAAGTCAATGTGACACTCGTTGATTGGTCGATCGACGGGGGGGGGCGTCGCGCCCCTGCCCGACCACATTCTCATGATAAATAGGAGTGCAGACCTGTTTTTCGGCAATTAATCAGTCCCCGTCAGCAGTTCCACTAGACGCACCCCAGTCAGAATCCTTGTCAGTGTCCCGTAGCATTCCCATCAGAGTATTGTCAAAGTTCGCCAGAGACCGAGAGTGTGGCAGCTGTTATTTGATTTCAAATTGACGACAGATAAGCCCGCTGAGGGAACCTATTGCATTTTTACGGCGTGGAGGTTCGGAAACCCCTAGAACATTTCTTTTTTCCTTTTTTACTTGTAACGTCGTACCGCTAGTTGACAGTTTGAAAGCAAAAATAAGGACTTGTCAACCCTATCTGCGTTATAGTCTGATGTACCCGTATAGGAAAAATGTTATTCGTCCTTTTTGTTTTAAGCCCCTTGTTATGTTATTGTTATATGTCTGTTCATGAACTGTATCTGTTTATTTAATTGTATACGTGTAAACGTCCTCATGCAGTCAGTCGCTCAATAAAGATTATACATATACAAGGTGACCCACTTAAAAATAGCTCAGAAAATGTAGTAGAGAGGAGGAACATTCCTTTATTGTTTAAATTACATGTAGTGTTATAAAAGATGCTGGAAGTGCTCCACGTTTACGTCTATGCATTTCTGGGCACGTTTAACAACGTTTGCAGATACTGCGTGTAGATCTTCCCTGGTGATTCTTCTGATAACGTTGGTGGTGTTCTGCTTTAGTTGGTCTAGATTGTGCGGGTTATTTGCATAAACGTTTTGTTTTAAATTCCCCCCTCCCCACCCAAAAAAAAATAAAAATCACATGATGAACATGGTGGTCATAACCCTTTGCTTATTGTTCTTTCTTCCGTAAAAATATCATGAACTCGTGTCAGTGGTCCGTAAGACGTGTGGCATGTAGCGCGATCTTGTTGGAAAAAGAATTGTATTTTGTCTTGTGATGCCAGTTGGTCGGTAAGAGAAAGATTAGAGAAATCGGCCTACTTTTAAGTGGGTCACACTGTAGAAAGAGAACATTTCAATAATACAAACTGACACGTATATACATTTGGATACAATCCTAACTACTGGACGATCACACACACACACACACACATATATATATATATATATATATATATATATATATACATATATATATATATTACATGGTGATCACCTCTTATCAAGGCCCGGAAGCCACTCAGGGATAAGGGCTATTATATGTACAGTACGTTAGTGTGGGGGTTTAATAAAAATGTCTACTTAAGGGGGCGGATCATCAGGAATTTGTTTACGTTGGACTTGAAGAAATCCAGGTTGTAGTCAGGTGGGAAGCACGCTGACGGAACAGAGTTCCACAGGCGTGCGGTTCTAAGAAAGAAGCTTTGTTCATGGAATGTACGTTTTGGTTTAGGCACAGATAAAGAGTGGGGAAAATTTTTGACAGTGGTTTCAGCTAGTCGGGTGTTTTTCGTAAAGGATTTGCGAGGGGGGTGCTAGAGATTGGAGCTCAGACGAGCATCTGCCATGGAAATAACGATAAAACAAAGACAGGCTCGCAACGTCTCTTCTGTGGGAGGGAGGTTGCAGGGAAGAGAAAAGGGCCTCCCCCACTAAGCCACGAAGTCTATTTTGTACTCTGTCAAGGCAGGATCGGCTGTTTTTAGCAGCTCCTGCCCAGATATGGCAGCAGTATTCCATCCTTGGGCATATTTGGCTTTTATATAGATAGAGAATTGCATCAGTAGTGAGATATCTTCTGGAGCGGTAGAAGGATCCCACCATCTTTCCAGCGACCCCAGCAAGACTTGATGTACGTGTTCCATTTCAGATCAGGAGTAAAGGTCAAGCCCAGTAGCTTGTCAAAACATGGGGCTTGTCCTAGACAAGAGCCATCCATCACAATTGATGCCAGATGGGGATCAGAGCGTTGATGATGTAAGGATAGGAGCTTGGTTTAGATGCATTAAAGGTAACCAGCCACATCTTCCCCCACTGAACCACGTGCTCGAGATCAGAAGAGAGAGAATCAGAGAGAAGTTTGTCATTTACAGCCTTTGATGTGTTGCCGTAGATGGTCGTGTCATCAGCATAGATGTCAACGAATGGTTTAAGTATGTGTTTAGGGAGATCATTGATGTAGATCAGGAAAAGAGTTGGGCCCAGGATGGACTCCTGAGGGACTCCAGCATTAATACTGTGGGCCTCTGATTTCTGACCATCAATCACTACTCTTATGAGCCTATCGGAGAGAAATGATTTAATGATTGAGAGAACATTACATGTGATACCGTAGCTAAAAATCTTGTGAAGTAGGCCTTTATGCCATACTTTATCGAAGGCCTTTGATATGTCAAGAGCAATTGCCCTGGAAAGGAAGCCTTTGTCAAGAGATTCACTAATCCTATGAGATATAGCCGTTAGCACATCTACGGTAGATCTAGCAGAACGGAAATCATAGTGCATGTCACTAAGAAGGTTATTTTTGCTGAGGTGGTTGACTATTTCTCTATTTAATATGGATTCCAGCAACTTACTTATGACACACAGGAGACTTATTGGTCTGTACTGAGAGAGAGATGACTTTTCACCTGAATTCTTGAATACAGAGCATACTGATGAGGTTTTCCAGGGTGTTGGAAAGCACTTCTCTTTAAGGCAACGCTTAAACAGTTTCGTAGGTATGGGAGCGAGTTCAGGTTGAAGCTTTTTAACACTATAATTGGGATGCCGTCAGGGCCAGTTGCTTTACTGGAATCAAGGTTCTTGATTAGCTTGGCGACCTCATGCACAGATATTTGTATGTTATCTAGCGTGTTGTGCGTTATAGAAGGAAATATGTGGAGTTGATGGCCTTTGTCGCATAGGGTAGAATTTGCTGCAAAGTTCTTGGCAAATTGTTTGGCCTTGTCTGCTGCTGACGAGATAACTTCAGGTCCATTGAGATAGAACGCACACTTCTGTTCAGGATTCTATTTGTTATTTGCCAAAACTGGTGGGAACCAAGCCGTTCATCGGCTACTTGAGATTTAACGGACTAAGCATATAGTTCTCTTGCATTTTTTATTACTCTTTTACAGTGGTTGCTGGCGTTTCTGAAAGCAGCTTTAGTCTCAGTGCATCTATTACCTTGGTAGCTATGGAAAAAGTGATTTCTGTGCGCGATGGCAGCAGCACATTCTGGGGAGAACCATGGCTGGCTGTTGGGTTTTTGTTGGAATGTTTTAGATGGTATGAATTGGTCTATGCCTACAATTAGCAATTCGATCAGGTCTGATACTACAGAGGACACATCCTTTTTAAACATGGAATGCAGAGGTAGATCAGATATGAATGTACGGAAGCTTTCCCAGTCAGCCATAGAGTATCGGTACACAGTACGGTGGAGGGGTACGTCTGGGGGCTTATTGCATTTAATTTTTATCTTAACTGATACGACGGAGTGGTCGGAGGATCCTAAAGGAGAAAGAACGAAACATGAACATAGCTCAGGGGAAGTGGAGAGAAAAAGGTCTAGAAGGCTTGCATACTGACCTGTAGTATCGGGCACACGGGTGGGCTCGTGAACAATCTGAGTGAGGTCATAAGCAATGGCAAAGTCATGACAGAACCTCCCCTCATTGTCTGTCTTATTTGAGTGGGTCATCCATTCCACGTTATGGACGTTGAAGTCACCACTGATGTGAATGTAAGGCAAGGGATGTGCAGACAGGATGTGGTCTATTTTCTCACATATACTCTTAAAGATAGTAACTCCGCTGTTATGGGACCGATAGAGGGCAAACATAAATGCAGTGGTGCAAGCAAGTGCAATCCGGAAGCTCATATAAGGTAAATTAGGATCTTCTCTAGAGATATCTCTGCCCCGTCGGAAGCCATCTTTAATGTAAGCACATATTCCATGCCCATGCCGATCTTGGGGGTCAGATTTAGATGTTAAATTAGAGTATCCGTTAATTATGAACTCGTCTAGGGAAGTTGTCGGCCCTATTCCAGTTTCGCTTAAGAAGAATATGTCCGGTTTCGTCTCCTGTAATTGGGTTTCAACCTCTGGAAGGTTGGAACGTAGACCCCTGATGTTGGAGAAGGAGACATGGTAGCAGGGGTCTACGTTGGAAGATATAGGTTTATTCGATTTTTTTCTGGAGATATTTCATGTTGAGGTTTTTGGGATTTGTGGAACAGGTCTGCATACTTGGTTGGAGCAGGAAAGAGAGGGAAAGTAAGAGAGGAAAAGACAGGAAAGTTTTTTTTTTTTTTTTGTAGCACATGAAAAGGTAAAGCCGTAACAATTACCCACTAGTATGGCATCGAGAGGCCCCAGCAGAGACTACTGCATGGTCCAGAATCCATTCACCAAATGGCAATACAGCAGCCCCAGTACTTTGCGTTAACTCCAGCACCCTTACTAGTGACATGGCCACAAGGATAGACATAGAGACAGAAGAAATTTCCGACATCTGATACTACTGTTCACCAAGTACTACCGACCTTTAAGCAGCTTTTTCTTCACCCTTTGTCAGAAAAATCACTCATTTGCATGAGGACTGAGGGACAAAAAAGGAGAAGCGAGAGTTACTGGAGCTGCCGATAACACATCCACTGCGTTATCTACTCTCCATATCTATCTATCTATCTATCTATATATATATATATATATATATATATATATATATATATATATATATATATATATATAATACTAGCATCCAAAGTAAGTGAATATTGAGGATAGTGGTAATCAAGTTATGAATCTACATCTCCAAAATCTTTAATTTGGGGTCACACAACTGAATACAATTTCGTATCATACTCGAAACCAGTGAAGTGTGGTTTTATAGGGTTGGGAAATAGGGTAGTCTATAGAAAATAGGTAGAAACGGCTGAGAACTGTATATTTGAGAGCAACGGGTTAGCTAGAGACGAACACTTTGTCCAAAGGTATCTGGAGGAGCTTAATATCGTGTCGCTACTTCTGTAATTTACGGATCGTGCTATAATTTTAGATAGGATTTTCAAATTAAATCCACATTTTACGATATCTTCTGTTAATTTTTCCCTCCACTGATGCAATTATAATTAAAAAGAATCAAATTTACTGACAAAAAATAGCAAACTGCAATAATTCATGTAAAACGGACGATTAGAAAATGTGTACATCTACAGTGTATCACAAAAGTGAGTACATTCCTCACATTTCTTCAAATATTTAAGGATATCTCTTAATGGGACAACACTGAAAATATGATATTTTGACACAATGAAAAATAGTCTGTCTGCAGCATATATAACAGAGTTAATTTATTTTCCCCTCCTAATAACTCAAAATATAACCATTTTAAGCTAAATTCCTTGGCAACATGAATGTTAAATCTGGATATGATAGATATCGATCTTCACTACTACTGGAAGGTTGTTCCACGGAGCAGAATCATGGACAGAGAATGCTGTCTTTTTTTTTAATGAGACGAAAGCACATATGGTATCTCTTTCATTGAGTCCCGTGGCGACCATTATTTGGCGCTGAAGTAAAAAGTACTCCTCGAAAATTATATTTAAATTGTTGCGCCCTTCGTATTGCCAGTGCTCAAGTGTGTAATAGTAGGTTATCTAAAGACCAGTGATTATGAGATTACATCAATAGAAAAGGAACCTTCAGATCGCCCTCTACTACATTCAACTACTTATGCTAAAAATGCCGGAAAACCCTGAACCTTCTCAGGTGTGAAAAACGAAGGGATATTGAATTAAGCTTCGTTGTTGATGGGGATTAATATCATAAAGGCTAACTGACATGCCTTTAGTCGAAATAAATACCGGGCCGTTTAATTCATGACACGTAAGAATCAACAATCCCTTATACCAATCCTCTAAAAAAAAAATTTTTTTTTTTATTAATCTGTTTTAGTTATCCTTTTTTTAAAGCAGCCTTTTAACGTCTAGGGTAAGCAACCGGAATAACACCTTTTCACGCCTCGGTTTTACAGGTAGCACACCTGGCGGTTGCTGTTTGTGTTTCGACGACCGGGCAATATTATTTTTATTTTTTCAGTCAAAGCAGATGTTAAGGATTTACTTCTACTGGAAGGGAAATCATATGCGGAATGAGCCGAATATAATAGGATTAACCAGATTAACGAAAAATGAAAATACCGTCTTTATTTCCCCCTTACAAGCTCGTCTATAAGTCGAGATTTTGAAATTAATACCTTAAGTAGAACATTAAATGTCTATTTATCGTCCGAGAACAAATCTTATTGATAACGGTGATATTCTTTGGTACGCAGTTCATCAGTACGCAAATGGCATTATATTGGGAATTGACTTTTAAAATTACCAAATTTTTACATAAATATGAAAACAACTATCAGGAAGACCTGACGTTGCCCGGGATTGGATGATACTCAAAGAATGTTTCACACTTCCATATTTTTATTGACATCCAAATCGATAAAGTCGCCCATTTTTTTCCAATCAAATCGATTGATTACCTGCTCTAGTTAAAGACGCAGCACGATGAGCTGGAAGGACGTTTCAGTTGCCTCCCCGCAGTGACTTAGCCCACAATACATTGTAGTTTACATTGCACTGTAGAGAACCTATATTTTTATATATATGACTCGTATTAAAGTTTAACATGCAAAAGTCAAGTATCATGCTCCAATTGTCCTCTAAAAATAACCATTCATTTCGAACGCGCCCCTGTTATATCAAAGAACCTATTGTTTTTATATGCCTGGCATTATTGCTTGTGCGATGATAATGACTTATATTTAAGTTTAAAATAAAACGTCAAGAGTCATGATGCAATGATGTTTTAAACAAAACATCCATTTCGAACGCGCACCTGTCATATCAAAGAACCTATTGTTGATTTTATATGTCGGGCCTTTCGGCTTGTGTAATAATAAAACTTCTCAAATGCACTTGTGATGTTATGCTGTGTAAGATGTTAACTTTGGTTAAAATCGCATGTTTTTCCTTATATCGGATTATTTCGATTATCGATTATCGATACTTATAGAAGACATTCCGATATTCTTATACAAAACCTATCGAAGAACTCTACCAAACATATAAAGTATCTTCGTGTGAAATTTCATAAAACTCGGCCCAACTGTTTTCTAGTCCGTAAGGATCTCTCTCTCTCTCTCTCTCTCTCTCTCTCTCTCACACACACACACACACACACACACACACACAAATAAAAAGTAGAGATTACAAGGAGTTTTATCACATCTTTGAAAACATTATTCCGTAAGGTTGATCAGAAAATTTTAGAAAACCAAATAATGTTATAAAATGTTTTATTGAATGAGTAAAATCTTTTGGGTGTTTCCCCCTTTCTGAGATTTTCAGTATAAAACACATTTATCAAATAAGGTAATTGTTTTGTGTTCGTTTTGTGATTAAAAATATCAAGAGGCAACGATGCCACACTTCCAACACTCTACGTTCTGCTATCAAGAACCTCCCAACTGCAAAACACGACGCACAGCTGACACAACTCGCCACTTCAATAGTCAAGTCCAAAGTCCATCAACCCAACATTTTCCGAAATATCTCTGAACGGAACACCGCTCCATTGTCCATCAGCACCTCTTCATTTTCAATTCCTTTGCGATGATGTTCGCTGGTTCTGCTTTAGTCTCTCTCCGACCGGTAAATCTCCATGGACCACAATCCAACATAGATAGGTATACTTCTTTTTTTATATAGTGTATGATGTCAATAGACAGCCGCGTCCAATCAGCGGCCACTTGAACCTCCCCTGGTTTATGAATGGTTAGTGATGGGTCGATCGTCCGACATTGATCACAGTTTCTGACTACCGTTTGCATAATATCTCTCGTCACCTCCAGGTAAACTTTTATCACTCGACAAAGCGTTCTTTCTACTCATACATGGTGTAGCTCATGAATTCCTTCACTTTATCTTGTACGACACAGCAGTTTTTCTTCATTTTTCTTCAGGTCATCCTCTCGTTGGGAGAGAAAAAGATACATTCGGTGTTATTGATGATTGTTGTTAGTCTTAAAATAGATATGTGTAGTTTGCGTTGTAGTGCGAATTTTAAATAGGAGTTTTGTGTAACCAAACTTTGTTTATTAAACTCTACACCGAAATGTATAAGCGAAAATGATTTCAATTATTGAATAAAATATTTTAAATATTATTAGGTTTTCTAATATTTGCAAATAATAGCAATTATTATTGAATTAAAATAGAAAATGCGACCATGGAAAGTAATATGATTAAGCTAAAACATTAAAAAGTAAAGGACTAGTTGGGAAAGAAAAGGGCACAATATTCTAGTAAACAATATAATAAATTTATAACTTAAAATATTGTAGCATTAGGAATTGACTATATAATGTTAAATTGATTTTTTTATTCTTAATTCTTGCAATATTTAAAGTTATAAATTTATATTTTTTTACTAGAATATCTTGTCCTTTTCTTTTCTAGTTTTAACAACTAGTCATTTAAATTTTCATGTTTAAGCTTAACCATATTACTTTTCATGCTCTCATTTTTCTATTGTAATCCATGATTATTCCAGGCTTCCAGTAAATTCACTTGTTCTTTGTTTAATTTCAGTCTTATTTTTTGTCCCCATGAACAAAGCATACACATTTCAATAAAATCACCCCGATTATCTCCCTTTTATCATTTCATTCTATCTGTTTGACTTGTTACTTCTCTTTTCGAGAGAGCAGTGAATTAGTAGGAACAGTAGTCCCTGAAACGACGTGGTTGCGATGGAAACCAGTCATAAAAAACGTCGCCCTCCTCCTTACGAATTTTTACGATTTTGAACACCAGTAAATTCATCATAACTTTTGTTTTACTGAACGAAAATTGAAGAAGATTTTTTTTCACCTTATAGCTGAGAAGGTAATCTATAAACTGTAATAATTGTTTGAAATTTGGTCGAAAAATGAGTACGCGGTGAAGCCTTAAAGCAGTTCTAAATGACTAAAACTGCCACTTATATATATATATTAGCGAGGGGTACCCGGCGTTGCCTGGGTGTTTGGAGGTGTGTGTGGAAACTCCGGGGATGAGGGGGGGGGTAAAAAAAAGTTAGTATGAGGATCGAACTTGAACCGTTGAGGCAAAGTTGTAAATTAAAGTGTGAAAAAAAAGTGCGATGTTAACCATTGCCCCACCGCGACATGCTAACGGAAACACGTTTGAATTTATTTAATTAGTTGGATTTAGCAGGTGCCCGTTTTAAATGAGATCAAGTTTTGACTGCGGAATGTTATTCATTTACTGCTGAACGCTTTTTCCCCCACCCCCAAGATGTTATAGGAAAAAGACTAACCCACATGCGGCGAACGACAAATATTGAATATTTATCTTCCCGAAATCGAGCAAATTAAATAGACAAGCGAGCTTCGTTGTTAACTGTGAGATATTACGATTTGTGTGTGATATAAAAAGTTTTAAAAAGTTGTGAACCGACCGACCGCTTCTCTAAAAGAAGCCTTTTGTAGACATACAGAAAAAGCGAACACACACACATAGATACATACATTTTCGCTTTTATATTTATAGATATATTAAAACACTGCCATGTTTGAATGATATGTAATCGTTGACCAAAAAATAATTACTTCTAACGTTGTCGTTTAGCTATGATAAAGCTATTTTATAACTAATCGATTTTAAATTGGTTAATATCTTAAATGAAGATGGCAACGGTGTAGTGAACAACAACAGATACAAAGATTCGATTATTATTATTGGCTCAGCTGTAAAATATTCTTAAATATGATATTTTAATTTACACAGACTCCATATTTATTATTATACAGTCAATTCTCTATTGATTATTACATATTATATTACATCGAACGCATTAGTAATTTCAAAAATTAAAAAATATCCTACTTAAGTGCCATAAACTAGAATCGAAACCAAAACCAACATATAGCGTTTCAGTCGCCTTAGTTTTTACCATTTGAGCGATGACGTTAAAAAATGAATCGCCTTTAACATATAAACGTTCATTTGTGCATGCGTATAAATAACACCTTAGTCGACTTACGCCTTCCAATGTTTACCATTTAGCAGCTATTTTTACTGGCTAAACCCCCAGCAAAGAAGAGTCCATAAAAATGCATTCATTTAACCTGCCTCGCACAGTTCTGCGACCTTGCGTCTAGGACGAGATGCACTTTTAAAAATTAGACACAGACAGACACAGTGCGTTTTATACAGATACAGATTATGTAAAGTTGCAAAGATTTAATCAGTTATGCGGACACTACCGCTCAAAAAGGTATCTTCATTCCGACACAATCCTTAATCTAGATAAGAGCTAAATACCTTATAAAATACAGTACAGGAGTACAGTTGTCACATCTGGGCAGGAGCTACCTAAAGCCATCTCTCCTGTCTTGGCAGGGTTCAAAACCGACTTCAAAATCTAGTGATACATTTTTCTCACAGAAGAGACGGCGAAAGTCTACCTCTGCTCTATCGTTATTTTCATGGCAAGTGCTCGACGTGGCTTTAATCTATGTTCCTCTGCATCCAAAATATACACAACCACTCATCTAGCTAGAACCGGTCAATAATTCCCCCCACTCTCTATCAGTATTTAAAACTAAACGCAAATTCCACGTGGAAAGTCTCTTTCTTAGAACTGCCCAGCTGTGGAACTCTATACTGCGGGGCTGTTTTCCAGTTGATTACAACGTGGTCGTTTTCAATTCCATATAACTTGAACCGAGAGATTTTCTTCGGTATCAAAGCCGACATAGTATAGGGCATTTATAGACCATTTCACTCGTATGAAAAGTTTAAGGTTTTTTAATTTTCCTGCACCTTTTTGCCACTATCCTATTAGAGCTTACGCATACTTAATTCCACCACAGAAAAATTATGCACACTAAGGGATATAAATAAATTTGACACACAATTAAACAAACAATATACAATTTAGATACGCATAATTATAACACTAACATGTATACAGTCTCACAAACAGTTCAGCTGAAGGTTTTTTTTGTCTCGACTCAACAGATTCTATTTGATTTTTAAAATGATTTGTTTCCTGTTGATTGAAATATGTCTCTCGTCCTGTGCAATTCTAGGATGCCCCCCCCCCCAGACTTTATCTTCACATTCTTTGAAAAGGGGGTTAGTTTATTGCTGATTGCCTCCATCGAGGAATGTTGAGGTTTTATTTTCAGGCCAGTGTGCTCTTGCTCTAAATTCAATCTCACTTTCCGACCCTTGTGTCACATCATTCTGTCGTGGGAGGAAGATAAATATCCGACTCTCTGGTCCCTCTACACTTATCTTGGGATCGAGGGTGGCCTTCGAATACCTCATTAGAATTACGTGTTTCGGACCGGTAAAAACACCTCTACTCCCCGAAAAAGAGATTTTTTTTTTAACTAGGTTGGGTGCATGGATCTAATTAGGTCGAAACTTACATTTTGTTACGGCAACATTGACCATATTCTATAATATAAATTTCACCTGTCTGTTTAAATGTATGTATGTATGTATGTATGTATGTATGTATGTATGGCTAAAACTTTCCACAGAGGCCACGGATTTGCACTAGATCGGTATCGTTTTGAAGCTCGACCTTTTGGACGACAAATATCGAAAAATTGGCTACAAACATTAATTCCTTCACCCTTTACTGGACACTTTTCTCCAAGGATGGGTTGCTTTTTTCGCCGTTATTTTCTAAAGTCATCCCCTCTTTTCGATTGTCTGGCCTTAATTTAAACCTACGTCACTTTCGGTTTGGTGATGGGTGCAACAGCAAACACGCCACGTTTTATTGTTCGTTCTTTTCCTCCTTCACGGTACGGGTTCGAGATTGCCTGCCTACTACTAACAGTTTTTTTTTTCTTAATACACTACACCTCCAAACATCCGGGCAACGCCTGGCACCCAGGCTAGTGTATTTATATGGCTAAAAGTAACTGCCGCAGACAAGGTGTATTTCATAAGCAAGATGAACCTTTGCCGTGAGTATTTCTATATTCTAAAAAGACATTAAAGTCTCCAGTCAGCAACTGCCAATTTCCTAACGAAACGTAGTCGGTTTTTAGGTAGAATTAATATGCGATTCAGACGAACGCCAAAAAGTGACTGATTTAATAGTGACCCTTTTTTATTTTTTTGTCAGAATCTCCTATTAACTTCCAAAAGCAAGTTAGAATTTTCACAGGTAGATGTTAACTTAATATTTTTCAGCCAATGAAAATCGTTTTATATTCCAAACCCTAAGAAGCCTTAGAAGCCCTACAAAACGAGGGAGTAATTGGAGTTCTTCAGAGATTAAAATCGGTGCTCCTCGGAGGACACAAAAACATTATCTCCTCCTCATCCCTGGGAAGGGCAGCAATAAGAAAGAAACACTTCAACACTTACTTATATGTTCCATCACTACAAAGACATCTATATAAACACTAACAAGAAGGTAAACCAACGCACACACACATACACACACCGTGCCACACTGACTGGAACCTATATACGCATGAGACTTGCATACACATAATTCACACTAACAAATACTCAGTCAAACCGCTCAGGTCTGATATTCACTGAACATTTTTCTTCCCAAAGCGGGACTTGTACAAATATTCCCAAATGAAGATTTCTGACTAAAAATTACTTTTATCTTACTGTAAACTTATAGTTACATAAGTATATTATCTAATTAGGTTTTCCTTGATTTTTCATTTACCCAACGCTATTTATGTTGAACCAGCACTTGTTAGCTGGTTCCTTAATTTGTATTAATTTGTCTTGACAATTTTTAAAGACGCTATCCTCGTGTAAAGTGTTCCTATTAGGCCACGTACAAATACAGCTTTCACCAACTGGGCCTATTTCTACCCCAAGAGATAATAGACTCATCTGAACGCTATCCTCGGCCCCTAAAATCAACAGAGAATAGAGCACTTCTATAATGGTTCCTGTTGATTGCGGTGTAATGCCGTTCCTGTGTCTTTCCACTTTGAAAAGGGGTTAGTTTATTGCTGATCGTATGATGCGCCTTCATCGGGGAATGCCGACAGAGCTGTCCAGGCACTTTTTGCAGGTCAGAGTGTCTCTCCTCTTCATCCCACTTTCTGAAATTAGTATCGAATTCCTTGCAGTGGGAGAAAACTATCTACAATTGTATTCAAATTATCGTCTTCTCCTTGTGACTGTAATAATTTAAAAAGAACAGCGATGACTCTATTATTTTATTTGAGTTTATCCGTTTTTTCATGTTTACTTTTCTTTATATAGAAGGTTCATCTAGACGATTGACAATCCTTGTCATCCCCTCTGTTGCTGTCGTTGTTGTTGTAGTTGTTGTATTTGTTGTTTTGTTGTTTTTTTTTTTTTGTTTTTTTTTTTAAGCCTGGACTTCGAAGCCAATAGAGTCTGGGTAATTTTTGTTTTTTATAACCTTTTCCCTGGTAACTGAGGTTAGGACTAAAACGTCATGTGTAGTTCTAGGAGGTCTACCTGCCTCCCGTCTTTTGGGTTTAGTAAATTTATTGCTTACTGTCTGAGACGCCCCTACCGAGGAACGTCGACGAAACTACCCAGGAAAAATTGTTAATGGCCAAAGCGTTCTTCCTTTAGGGGCGCTAGCTCCACTTCCCCCACCTCCCTGCCCTTATGTCACATCTTCCTGCGGCGAGAAGGAAGTACATAATCACTCCTTGGAATCCCCCTATAAGGATAGTGGAAAATCTTGACGTTGAATACTTAAGATATAGGATCTATTTTATGTTTTTTTTTCCACGCCGACTTTCTACCACGATGAAACTTCTTGTATACGTCAACTTAACCCCGAATGGAAAATTGTTTTTTTCTTACTGCATTTGATCTACCCTTCCTGAATACTACACAAACTTTCATCTAATAGTGAAGCTTCAGTTTGGGAGTTTTGGGGAGTAAGAGTAACTCCATATTTCCCCCCACTACCGCTACGTACACTCCGGCTCGGGGTTGTAGTAAATGCTAAGGTTATATCTATAGGTTCATAGGAAGTATCGTTTATAAACTATTTCTTTAGAGCAGGATTTCCCTAAATCCAGGACACCATGGAGCCCCTGAGCAGGACAAATTTTTTCACGGAGCACTTAAGACAAGTTCTAAAATAAATATGACAAACATTAATTTCAAATTTTAATACTAACTAATGATAATGTTTATAAACATTTTTTTTGTTTTTGATTAATCGAAAAGTGTTGGATTTTTTTTTTTACTTTATTTTCATTTTCTTTTTCATGGACCATCCTGAAATTCTTTACACCTGTAGTTATGTATCATATCTATTTCCAGTAAAAAAAATAATCAATATTAATTAAATAAAGCTCAATACTAATTAAATAATCAGTAATAATTAAATAATTACTCAATAAAATAATAAAATAATTAAACAATATTAATTAAATAATGGCTAACAACTAAATGTATGCAGCTATTTCATTTTTCCATATAAAACATTTGGTCCTCTTTATGGCCAGGCTTCCGGAACCTCTCAGCCTCACTCAGGGAACCCCATGACTCCGTGGGATCTACTTTGAGAAACCCTGCTTTAAAGCATTTCGCTTACATACTAATCATAAAGAAAACATATGTACGATTTCAGCATAAAATGAACCAACAAGGGTTGATATGTCGTAGCACATAAAAATGTTTATTTGTTCTTTTTCTTTTGTGTTTTTTTTCTTTTTGTTTTTTTCTTGAAGTTCATTACCTGCATGTTGTTTCTGTTTATTCTTTATATATATATATATATATATATATATATATATATATATATATATATATATATTTAATTCTGTTTTCATCCATCCTTTAGTCTTTTACCTTCTTTTGCTTTTTTTAAAAAAATTTTCCTTTCGTGTTTTCCCTTTGTATCTTTTCTTTCTTTTTCGTTTTTTCTTTCTTTTTTTTTTCATACATATTTGCTCTCTACTTCTGTTTATCCCTTTTTTTAAGCCTTTCTTTCTTTTCCATGCATTTAGTTTAATTCCTTTTCTTTTCAGTTCCTTCTTCCTTCACTGTTTTTCTTCCTTTTTCTTTTCCTTTCTTTCGAAAAAAATATTTTTGTAGACATTACCTATATTTCCTTCTTACCGTCTTTTTTCCTTCCGTTTTGCTTCCTTGTTCATCGATGCATTTGTTTCTTTTCCTCTTTATATATATATATATATATATATATATATATATATATATATATATATATATATATATATATATATATATATATATATATATATACCCTTATCCCCTCTCTCACTTTCTCTTCCTTTACTCTCTTTTATTTCTTCCCTCTCTCTCTCTCTCTCTCTCTCTCTCTCTCTCTCTCTCTCTCTCTTTCTCTTCCCTTAGCCCTTCTCTTTCTCTTCTCTTACCCTCCCCTCCCTCCCTCTTTCTCTTCTCTTACCCCTCTCTCTTTCTCTTCCCTTAGCCCTTCTCTTTCTCTTCTCTTACCTTCCCCCTCTCTCCCCTCTTTCTTTCTCTTCCCTTATCCCCTATCTCTTTCTCTTCTCTTACCCTCTCTCTTTTTCTCTTCCCTTATCCCTTTTCTTTCTCTTCTCTTACCCCCTCCATCTCTCTCTTTTCTTAACTCTCTCTCTCCACCTCTCTCTCTCTTTCTCTTTCTCTTCCCTTACCCCATCATTTTCTCGCACTTTATCTGCACCCACTTTAAACGTCACTTATCGCTTTACACTGGAAATCCGGTTAAAATGCGGTTAATGAGGGGAAACAAATTGATTCTAAGTGTTAATTTGGTTCGGCTATTAGACTTTTATTTACGTGATCATGGACAACTCACGGACCACGGGAATCTCGTGAGGAAGTCACGAGACCTCCCTACGCTTTTTCTACATTTTTTAAGCACACACACACAATTGTTAAAAATAACTAAGAGAATTACAGTAATCTACAATTAAAAAAAAACATTTCAGCTTGAATGTTATAGAATTGAGAAACGGGTCAGCCTATACTTTAACAATCAGATAATTGTAAAGAGGGCCACATCCACGACCACAAATTATCCTGTCTTTAAGTAGAGTAAATGACCGCTTACGTTCTGTCGTCTGGGTTCTTAGGCGTTTTATGCCCACTGATTTCCACTTCCCTAATTCGTATATACACGAGTGCATGTCCGCCAAAATCGCACCAGCTTAAAGGACGCGTTTCGGGTGGGCTTAAAACCTACCTCCTCTTAAGTATCACTTATATATTTAATAGCTTTTTTCTTTTTTTTTTTTCTTTTTTTTCCCCCTTGTGCATTTTAGCTATCTTTTTAATTTCTTATTAGAGATTAATGTAATTTTCTCGATTACCGTAAAAACATATCTTAAATGTGTGTTACGTTGTTGCTCTATAATAAAGTGTTGAGTGTTTGTTGTGTCATCTCTAATAATGGATTAGAAGAGATGACGTGTTATATTATATATTTATGTTGTATCATAAAGGGAATCGTGTGTGAGTGACATGTATTTTCAGAACCTACCTCTGCTTCTTCGATGTTGGACCATCTGGAATTTCTCGTCCTCGAGGGAGACTTGATACCTGTTTTTGGATGAATATTCAATCACTCCAAGACAAGGAATTAGTTCTATAGTTTATTTCACTTTCCCAGATGTCCTGCAGAAGGTAGAAAGTGAAATCGGCCTGTGTGGGTTCTTCTTCTACACACTTCAGCGTTTGTTCCCCCCCCAGTGAAGAGGAAGAGACAACGGGAAGCCGTCCGTTGTCTTCTGAGTCCAAATCAAATCTCAACGATTCAGCTAACCTGATCACATGACTCACACGCAATCAAATCAGCTGATCTTTTACTTCCGGTCAACGTGTCTACACTATAATTCCACTACCCCTCTCTCTCTCTCTCTCTCTCTCTCTCTCTATATATATATATATATATATATATATATATATATATATATATATATATATATATATATATATATATATTCCTTAACATGTGCATATATTTTCTAAAACGTAAAATCACACTTGTGAGGGGGTGATCGATAGATTTTACCTTTACTGAAATTTTAAATCAATAAATATTTATTATCTAATTAATTCTACCAACAATGGAAGATTTTGTTCTAAACAAAATCAAATAAAAAAGATAATTAAAAGTAACGGAAAACATGCAAAAATTTTCCCGATTTCGGTACTCGAAAAAGTTCTGATTTTTCCGATTCCCGATTCCGATTCCAATTAATCGCCCAGCACTAATATATGTATAATTGTTGTATAAATTGGTTTCCTAGATAAAAATATAATGAAACCCGCGTGATTATTAAAGATTGCTCAATGGAAGACAGAGCAAATATATATTCTGTTTATTATACAAACATTATTGTTTACATATATGCATACATGTTTCGGTGGAGTCCATATTTAAAGAAACCCACCTCGTCAGACCAAAGAAGAAAACTTATTGAATCGAGAATCACTGTTTAATTCGTTTTGTATTCAAAGAAATATCCGCCCACATTCATTGATTCATAAACTATACCCCCCCTACACACACGCACTTTTCTTTCAAAGTATAATACACACCAGGATATTTCTAGGGGAGAAGTTTTGTTCACGGAATTTGCATTTATTTTTAGACACAGATAGAAAGTGGGGGGAATTGTTGGCAGTAGTTGTAGCTAGATGGGTGTTTGTTGTTAATATTTTGCGGGGGTATAGATTGAAGCTCAGTCGAGTACCTACCAGAAAAATAAAGATAGAGCAGATATAGATTCGCAATGTCTCCTGTGAGAAAGAGATGACAGGAATGAGAAAAGGGCAACACCTACACTATTATATGACACCAAGACAGTCATATGTTGTATAGTGGGTGAGAGACATTGTTTTTATAATGGCACCCGTTATGAACAAATAAATTGTATGTAGAAGTGTAAGCCATGTTTAGTTTCAGAACAGTTTTCGATGGTTAGTTATTCTACACAAGTTCTGGAGGTGACTGGTTCTCAGTAGACAGTTCTCTAGTTGGAATCCACAGAGCAAAAGATTCTTCTCGTGTTGATACGAAGAAGACATATGCAAAGTTGCCACAGAAAGGTTTAATATTTATGGAGCAATTCTGGTTTCTGATTGGTTGGTAGTGAATTAATTCGATTCGTCAGTTCTTAGCAGCATCGTTCATAAATAGAATCTCCCGACTGTGCGGGATCATACTCCATTATGGAGTAAAAATATTGCCACAGTTGTTTAGCCAGAGGATATGATATCGACGTATGAACTGAGTAATGTTGTATAAGAAAGTTATCGCATTGGGTGTATATTACAGTTCATTTTCACTTAAAGGTATCATGTTTTTATAAGAAGAATAATATATGCTTCATACCTTTTCTGTCTTCAAGAGTTCTTCTATCTTCACTGCTGAGCTCCGTAATGAAACATGAAATGACCAACATCATAACCAATTGAGACTTCTGTTCTTCCTTCTTTTGTGAAACCACAGAAAAACATTTTATAATTTTAAAATATAAATTTATTTCAGCTGTCTCAAATGGTCTTCACAAAGAGTCTGCATTTCGTGTCTACATTCTTATTCTTTACATCCTCGCTTCCTGGCTTGAAGCATGTCTGTTCACTTCCGTGACCAAACTCAAACTCTTTAACTGACTAAACGTCACGATCTCTTGACCGCAGTCTCGTTACCTCATCATTCAAAAAGCACACGTACCTCAATATGCAACATTTTTACGTATGCCTACCCAAGGTTATTTTGTTTTTATTTAACCTAGCTAATTATTGTAAACATCGTCAGCTAAAACCCATTGCTACACTTTATTCTATAAACCATAAATAACCTCCAATATAAACTACTTTAACAATGTCACTGAATAGATAGATAAATAAATAGACCGATAACAATTAATTAAACGTTTAACTATATCATTATCTAACACACTGTCAAGGCAGGAAAGGGTTATGAATGAATATTTTTTATTTTCGATTTTTAAGATTTCCAATTGGATGTCTTCAAGTCCAACGTTTACAAATTCCTAATGAACCGCCCCCTTAAGTAAACGCTTCATCAAATCTCCACACTAACGTACTGTACTTGCAATAACCATTATCCCTGAGTGGCTTCCAGGCCTTGATAAGTGGTGACCACCGTGTAAAAAAAAGTGTAAAAATAAATTAAAAGAAAAAAAATTATGAAAAGAATGAAAGCCATCACATGAAATGTATTACTCAGAAAAAGAAAACGAACTATTTTACAAAATTAAATTTTAGTAATGAATTAAAAAAAAAACATTAATATTTATAATTACTTTATAACAGTCAAATTACACTTTCGTAGTAAATAATCATTAAAATACTTAAATAGTTTTGAAATTTTGAAATCTTCTTTTCTGAATCGTGTTCTTTAAAATTGAAAACAATAAAACAAAAAATATCCACAATAACTAAAATGCACAAGTGGCATTTTTCAATTCATGGAATTTATGAATGCGATCATCAATTTTGGGAGGCACACAATGCCTACTATACACTATCTTATGTAGCATGTATTATCTTTAACCCGAAATTTGTTACACGGTGTAATTATTATTACAAAGTGAATATTTTCAAGCCTAAGCTTAACGCACCTTATGTTGTGAGAGACTAGACATCTAGATGCGATTCAAATGAGTATTAAAACACGAACGGTTCTAATTGCTTATACTGTTCATTTTGATATGCTCTCCTCGTCACTTCCTAAAGCTACCAAGTTTTTACATGGAGGTATTAAATCAAAGAATTTTTAAACAATCGAAATCTTTTCAAACCTCAAAAAGTGACACCTATACGAGAATATAGTAAGTCAGTGCAAGCTGTAAAACTCTTATAAGACATGGTCAAGAAAACCAGTTTTAGAGAGGTTGTCTCCTCAGCAACCGACAAGGCTAACATGCTTGCCAGTCGGTTTGCCTCAAACTCCACACTGGACCCTTCCAACTACCCCCTACCTGACTTTCCTATGCGGACAGACGCCACACTAGACGATCTGAAAACCACCCCTGCTCAGGTGCATGCTATCATAAAAAACCTTGACACCTCAAAAGCATGTGGACCCGATCTTATCCCAGCTGTGCTATTAAAAAAGTGCTCAGCCGAAGTAGCTCCAGTTCTCTCCAAACTCTACAACAAATGTCTTAATGAAGCTTGCTTTCCGGGCTGTTGGAAAACTGCTTCTGTTGTACCAGTATTCAAGAATTCTGGCGAAAGAACAGACCCATCAAATTATCGCCCCATTAGCCTCCTCCCACTTTTTGCCAAAATATTTGAGACCATAATTAACCATGCTCTAGTCCATCATCTTACAGATGCTAAACTACTGACTGACAAACAATATGGATTTAGACGAGCCCGTTCCACAGCAGACATCCTCACTGTGATCTCTGAACGTATATACCATTCACTGGACAAAGCGGGGGAAGGCAGAGCGGTAGCTCTAGATATATCTAAGGCTTTTGACAGGGTATGGCATGAGGGTCTCCTCAGTAAAATCAGATCATACGGTATCACTGGTAGAATACTTAACATAATTAAATCCTTCTTAGATAAGAGAAAAATCCAGGTAGTCCTCGACGGTCGCACATCTAAACAATATGATATAAATGCGGGAGTGCCCCAGGGTTCTATCCTTGGACCTCTATTGTTCCTGATATTCATAAATGACCTCCCCGACAACATTGCCTCTGAGATGGGTATATATGCTGATGACACTACACTCTATGGCAGACACGACAGGAAGAAGAATGAACACATTTCTAAAGAAATGGCAGAAACACTAGAGGAAGACCTCCAATCTGTAGTGGAATGGGGACAAAAGTGGTTGGTCGCATTCAATGCTGCCAAGACTAAACTAGTTTCATTCAATAATTACAAGAAACCCTCTCTACCACCCATAGCAATGGCCAACGACTCTTTATCTGAGAGTCCATCTTTCAAACTCCTTGGCCTAACGTTCACGGGAAACATGAGTTGGAACAATTACATTGAAGGCATTGCCAGGGCCGCTGCAAGAAAGGTAGGCTCTCTCTACCGTGCTAGAAAACTACTAACACCCGAAAGTATCCTGTACCTCTATAAGGCCACCATTCGCCCATGTATGGAGTATTGCTGCCACATCTGGGCTGGTGCATCTGCTACTAGTCTCTCGCTCCTTGACAAGGTTCAAAAGAGAGTCGCAAACCTGATAGGCCCTGAACTGGCATCTAAGCTTCAGCCTCTGTCCCATCGACGAAATGTTGCATCCCTCTGCCTTTTCTACAAGTATTTTAGTGGTGAATGCTCTGACGAACTGCAATCACTTGTGCCCCCACGACGCGAGCACCCTCGACAAACCCGACAGACTACTAGATCCCACCCCTCACACTGTAGAGGTCCCTAGATGTAAAAGATCTTTTTACTCCAATAGTTTCTTCCCCAGAACCGCAAGACTCTGGAATTCCATTCCAGGTCCCTGCTTCCCCAACAGTACTGACGTGCAGAAGTTCAAGTGTAACATGAACCGACACCTTGCTGCCCAAATCCCTACATAGTACCCCAGTAGTTGTTGCCCCTGATAGTAGCCTCCTACACCAAAGTGGCAATTTGCCTTGTTTGGAGTGAAAATGTAATAAAAAACATAAAAAATAAAAAAAACAAAAAAAAACAAAAGGAACTCAAGAAGGTGTACTCAACACTCCACCTTGTGCCTTTGGACTGAGTGGCATGGCAAAAGGACCTGGCTACTTATATACCAGCTTTAACACACACATGTATGTACAGACTAATAAGAGAAGAGAGATTGAGAGAACTTGGATGCCTACTAGACACTATCCTCGAGTGTCTAAGGTCTCTCTGTACAGGGGTTTGTCAGAACAACCTGGCATGAGGATACTTTTTCCATAGAAGTAAACCCTGACCAAATATTCAAAATCACATAGTATTCGCAGCCCAAATAAGATCTCCATTCTATGGCTAACCCACATTAGTTTTTACGAGGAATTGTGCATCTTCTCCAAGTGATATTACCTCAAGTAATAGCACGAAGCTGTATACTCCACCAGACTAGATAAATTCTTGTCCTGGAATCCAGTAAGACCAAGAGACCAAAATTAAAGATATAATACAACGTATGAAAATGGTTATTTGGGGAGAGGAAAATTATGTTCTCAATTTCTTTACTAACTCATTGTTTGAGAGATAAAGAACTTTAATGGAACATTCGAATATCTATGTATCTCATATAAAGTTCAAGTGTTAGCTCCAGGTAGTGGCCCCTTGATTTCTGAGAACTTCGACTGAAGTAAAATAAAACAAAAACAGAAAACGATAGTTGTCTCAGCAAGAACAACAAATGTAGGTTCTGCCGCAAATAAGTAGAGAGTATGAGCCAGCTGACATCCAGTTGCAAAGTCCTGTAGGAGGGGGGGGGCTATTATACAATGTGACACAATTGAGTTTGTAAATATCTCCACTGGAAATTTTTTAAAAACTTGAATATCCAATGTAGTAACAAGTCTTGGGAATATGTGCCGGAGAAAACAGTTGGAAATAAGCCATACACCATCCATCTACGAAATTCCTACAGCTACATACCTAGAAAACAGCGCTATTAAGCCTGACATAGTGATGTGGAACAAGAGGAAGAAAGTAGCAACCCTAGTTGAAGCAAGCGTTCCTAATGACGATGCTTGCCTAAACAGAGCTGACAGGGAGAAAATAACAAAATATGTATGACATGAAATGAAACTGGAATCTTAAGAAGATATCCATCATTCCAGTCATTCTAGGAGCAACTGGGCTAATGAAAACGAATTTCAAAAACTATCTGGCGAATATATCCGGTAAACCAAGTGCAAGAGAAATGCAAACAATTGCACTTAAAAAGACGGTAAGAATCTTAAAAAGATCTCTCGGTTGGAGAAATAAACTAATGGGAGAATGTTTGGCATCCGGTAGAATTTCATATCCCCAGCAAATTGAACGTGATAAGAAAATTAAAACAAGAGAAAACTTGAATGACCACAAGAGAGAGATTGAATTCCTACTAGACACTGCCCTCGAATGTCTAAGGTCTCCCTGTGCAGTTGTTTGTCAGGACAAACTGGCACGAGGATACTTTTCCCTAAATAAAATTTCCTCAGCATGATTAAATGACAAATCAAGCAGCTCAAGTATGCTTCAAGCCAAATTTAGTAGAAATATCTTGAGTAGTTTCGGAGCCTATTAATGTCATATAGACATCGTGAATTATAATATACCTTACGTGTCTATCAGCATTTATTAAAATACAAGATTTTAAAAATGTTCAGTATTTTACTGCCAAGTGATAGGGAGACTCTCTCGCAAAATCTCGTTGTCAAACGAGATTTTAAAGCCCCCCCCCTCATTACGCCGCCTTTCAATTATTAGCGATGTCCTTGCAGCTCGTTCGTCTCTTAAGACCATGTGTTTCTCCTTTTACTGGTCTCAGTCGCATATTTCTCACAAGTGCCTTCATATCTACCAACTCGGCTCTCATGTCGTTCTTTCGGGGTTTGCTCTCGATGACAGTCGCTAAAAACTACTTTCAATTTCAAGTGTGAGTTAAGCGAAAGAACAGAGAAAGAGGAAGCGCCCGACGACGCATGCGTCTTCCGTCGATGAATAGATATCGCTAAGTGGCGTATGAATATCACTTGTGGTGCTTCGCCCATCGGCTGGATCTCATTTAACAAGTGTCGTACTCGATCCACACAAGGACGTGTTTCGAGAGCATTAGAAATTGCTTCTTCAATGGCGAGGAGAACTACGGTGAGGCTGCTAATATACGTTACCCGAAAACCAAAGAAAACAAAAATGAGTTAATAAATAGTCTAATCATAGTTGAAATGTTCCTGATTAGTATTCATTTATATAGATAGGAAAATTATGTTGCTTATATGAATAAGATCTTGTTACCAGTTCTAGTGTGCGTGGTTCTCATCTCTACGTGACTGAAATTATCATTTTTTTTTTAATTTTTACGATTACCTATTTCCGTAAAAATGCAATAGCTTAAAGTATTTAAACAAACTTTATAACAGCTATATTTAACCGAAAGTAGATATTAATCATTTAAATGCGAAAAATGCACACATGCAATATATATATATATATATATATATATATATATATATATATATATATATGTGTGTGTGTGTGTGTGTGTGTGTGTGTGTCTGTCTGTCTGTCTGTGTGTGTGTGTGTGTGTGTGTGTGTGTGTGTGTGTGTGTGTGTGTGTGTGTGTGTGTGTGTGTGTGTGTGTGGTTTTTATTTTTCTTTGTGTAAATACAGTCATATCTTGCTACGATGTGCAGACTGTTTCAATCATAATTGATTTCATCGGACACGAAAAATTAAAAATTACAAAAGGTACAAGACAATTTTCAATTATAGAGGAGGGAAATATACTCTGCCATGACTGGCGTGAAGCAAGGTTAATGTTATTATGGCCATTATTAGCCATAAGAACATTAACCTTGCTTCACATTAGTTATGGCAAAGTATATTTTCTCTCCCTTAAAATTGAAAATGATCTTGTACCTTTTTAATGTTTAAATTTTCTTGCCTGATTAGATCAATTATGATTGAAACGGTGTTCTTTTTTTTACACAGGCATCACTATTTATCAAGGCCCAGAGGCCACTCGAAGATAAGGGTTAAAGAGTGTACAGTAGTAATTGGACAATATAGTAATGGAAATTCGGTAAATTTGTTAACAAGTGGGACGGCTCATCAAGAACTTGTTTACATTAGACTTGAAAACAACCATATTGTAGTCAGCTGGAAAACAGGAAAACGGAAGACAATTCCACAGGCGTGCAGTTCTAAGAAATAATTTTTGTTCATGGAATCTATGTTTAGGTTTAGTCACAGATAACGAATGGGGGGAATTATTGATAGTGTTTTCAGCTAGACAAGTGAAGCTCAGTCGAACACTTTCCATGAAAATAACGATACAGCAGAGACAAACTCGCAAAATGTTCATCGTAGCAAGATAACTGTATTTACTCTCATGGATTGAATAATATCAATGAGCCTTGTTGAAATTTAAATATTCTTAATATTTGGATATCTTTCAACCTGGAATATATATATGAACCCTGATGAATCCTAGCGTGGATGAAACGCGGAATGTTCTGTGTAGCTTAACCGCCATATATATTTTATAACTTACTACCTAGCTCTACCTACGTATTGAGCACTGTTGAAGTAAATACTTAAAGTTTACGCATAAATTCATACTTTCGTATATTAATTTATGTGATTAAATGAAGTAGTTATATATATATATATATATATATATATATATATATATATATATATATATATATATATATTCAGAATGTGAGAGATTATATAATTATTTCCACAGCCAAACAACATCATAAATCGCAAGAGTCATGACAGCCAACAAACTGTAAGTCCAAGACTCGAGTTTCGCCTTCATTTGGGCTCATCAGTTGGATATATCCAAACTAGGGATTCGATGTAAGGCGAGCGCTTTGCAACCTGAGCAAACCCGCTACACACACAAGAAAATCTATCAACTAACACAGATCAAGCAAACCGCGCCGAAATCCGCCTACTTCGTCTCGAACAAGGGATGTGGTCATCCAACCAAGCTATAGCCGAAGCCGATGTCTCAGAAGTAGGAATTTTATACTCGCTGGGACGATATCATCCAACAAACTAACCTAGCGGGCAATTAGTAATAGAATGTTCAGAATGTGAGAGATTATATAATTAGTTCCACAGCCAAACAACGTCGCAGCTCATAAGAGCCACGACAGCCCATGAACTGGAAGAGCCAAGACTCGAGTTTCGCCCTCATTTGAGCTTATCAGTTAGACATATCCGAACTCAGGATTCGAAACCCGAGCCTCCTGCATGCAAGGCGAGCGCTCGATACCTAGTAGATATTGCATTTTTCTTCTCCCTGCAACTTCTTCCCCACAGAAGAGAGGTTGCTTTATTGTTATTTTCATGGCAAGTACTCATCTGAATTTCAATCTGTGTCCCCTGCAAAATTTTCACAAAGAACTCGTCTAGCTACAACCACTATCAACAATTTCCCTACTCTCTATCTAAATCTAAACGCAAATTCTATGAATAAAACTTCTTTCCTAGAACTGCTTGCCTATGAAATTGTTCTGTTGATATGCTTTCCAGTCAACTTCAAGTCCAATGTAAACAAGTACTTTTTGTGACACCTTCTTTCACCCACTAATTATCATTGTACTCTTGTCTCAGTGACCATCGTACACTCATTAACATTTATCTTTGACAGACCTTCGGACCTTGATCTGTGATTACTTCCTTTTAAATAAAAATAGGGGAAGACAAAATATCACTTTTTTGCTCTTTTTTTCCTTTTCGGGATTAATTTATTTTATTTTCGATTTATTTTCTAATTGCGAGATCTTATTATTATAATTATTTTTATTACTACTATTATTTTTAGCTATTATTATTATATTTATTATTAATAATAATTTTACTTGTATTATTGATAGGACAGCCTCCTTAGTGGTTAATCCAAGGTTCGGGTCCCTGACTATCAGGCGGTTAACGTCAGCCCAGATGAAAACGTTGACTCCAGCACCCTTACTAGTGACATGGCCGCAAGGATAGACATAGAGACAGAAAATTTTCGGCATCTCAGACTACTGTTCACGAAGTACTACCGATCTGGGAAGCAGCTTTTTCTTCACCCTTTGTCAGAAACGTCACTCATTGGAAATGAGGACTTTTGTGTCTAACTTTGCCCTCAAGGGAAGGCAAATAAATAGGAAGAAGTCAGCCACTTTAACATTTTTAATAGTTAAAAAAATATTTAATTTTATTAATTTTATTGCGAGTTAGCATAACATTCTCGGCATTTAGTTTTATAAAAAAAAATAAATCTATTAATAATTTAATGACAAGTTAACGATACCATAATACGTTAACTGTATTGAACATAAGGCTGACTTTTGACATCAACACTTTGATTTGAGTTGTCTCCCCTATTTATTTCATCAGTTTTCATGATAGCCGACGAAAACACTACGACTCCCTTAGTCGTAAAATTTGATTTTTTTTTATAAAAACAATACTTGATTGATTTACGTAATTTTTGGAATATGACATCTTCGTCCTGTAACGATTACGTACATCATGCGGATTGTCTGTATTTTCTTTACTTGTAACTGCTACTATAAGTGCCAATTTGAATAAGCACCCAAAATTCATTTCATTTAATTTATTCGTAAACAAGTCGGCCATTTTTATATTTTGTTAATAGTTGGAAAACAATTTGGAGAAACAAAAGTACATTCACAGTTCTTAGTTTCAAAACAAGTTCAGTTACGATACCGTTATTAATAATTAATTCGGCGGACATTTAGGAAATTCCCCCCCCTCCATCTTTAAATTCCACATTTTTTTTTCTCACGTTTATCTAATCGATTACGAACTTAATTTTCAGATTAAAACAAAAAATTTGAAACTTTTTTCTGACTTTTATTATTTTTGTGCTGGAAATCTCTTTCTAATTTTCATTACGGATTCTACTTTTGGATAAGCAATACCGCCTGAAAATGTCTCTAGTTACTTGTAACTGGCTGACTGAAACATGCTCATGAATATATGGTGACAGATTAATGCTTATATAAAACAAATAAGGACACACACACACACACACACACACACACACACACATATATATATATATATATATATATATATATATATATATATATATATATATATATAATTACTTCATTAATCCCATGAATTAATATACAAAGATATAATTTTATGCGTAAATTTTCAGTATTTACTTCAACAGTGCTCAATGTATAGGTAGAGCTAAGTAGTAAATTATGAAAATATATATGGAAATTAAGCTACAGAGAATATTCCGCGTTTCACTCTACTGAGAATTCTTCTGACGAATTCTCACGAAAATGAAACGCAGAATATTCTGTGTAGCTAAATTGCCATATATCTTTTCATAACTTTATATATATATATATATATATATATATATATATATATATATATATATATATATATATATATATATAGGTGGTCGCTAGAAAAGTGGGAAATTTGAAGGTCAGCTTAGATCATGAGCTTCGAGTGATATCCCACATGTTACCCTTCAAAACGCCACATGAGCTTGGGTTTCTAGGTTAAGATGCTGCAGTGAACGGACGACATTTTGAGTATCTATGAGTATAACATTTGTATTTGAAAAACTTTGTAAAAATTATTCTTTGTAAAATAAATCGTTTTTTGACAAATTTCCTGCTTTTCTAGCGACCACCCTATACACAGACAGATATATATATATATATATATATATATATATATATATATATATATATATACGATGAGTCGTAGACGACGAAACATGTGTCAGTGGACCATTATATTCTAAAAACAATATATAGTCCATTCAAGACCAGGTCATTCTACTAAAAAAGCAACGACGTAAAAAATTAAACAAATAAATACATAATGTGCAGCAGCGGAAAAAAAAGACAACGAAATAAACATAGAAAATACAAAATAAAATACAAAATAAAATACAGATCATATAAAAAAGAACAAAAATAAAAGAAAAAATCTAGCAAGTTCAACAATATGCTAATCATCAAAAACACGTTATACATCTAAATCCCTCCCTCCTTAAATTTGCTGCGAGACTCCACACAACCATTTTATCCATTCCTTTCGTTCCACCCGGCATGCTCTGAATAGAACTGTAACATCCACCATCTGAAAAGGGGAGTTTTTCCCGAAATATAATGGATATTGTCACAGACACAACAAGTAAGACATTTATACTTAATACAATTGAATAAATATATGTATATATAGACATATATGTGTGTACTTATTGATTTGTTTTCGTCTTCTCTCATTAACACCGACTATTCCTCGCATTGTGATAGCCTTCTATATATATATATATATATATATATATATATATATATATATATATATATATATATATATATATTACAGGAATATGTACTTCTTTATCAGCTTTGCTTCTACGTACTTAGAGGATTACTTTCACTTATTACATCGTCCACCCCTGTCTCAGTGTTTTTAAACCTACGACAGCTATTTCTAATCGGAAATATTTTCCCAGTCAGCGATTGTCAGCTTAAAAGGAAACAGCGCAACGAATTCCTAACATTTCTCATCCTAATGACTGTCCAGCAAAACCGCCCATTGTAAACACCACTATTATTACCGGCATTCTTATGACTATGATTATCTCGTACCCAGGGGACGCGGTGATGTAGAAAGAGACTGGAGAATATTCCATGTGTACACCGTTTTACTTGGAATTTAAAAAAAAATGAATCTCAAATTAAAATAAACGAAATTCACAATACTTTCTTCCTAAAACAAATTTCCCCTCAAAGTAAAATAAATTTAAAATTAATTCATCCCAAACCACAACAAATGAATTTCAGATGTGAATCGCAAATTAAAATATTGTACTTTCAAATTAAAATAAGTAAAAATTTCGAATTAAAATAAATGAATGCGAAATTGAAACATTTTTTTTATTTAAGATGTAAATGTTTTCATTTGATAGTTCCTTATTTTAATCTTAGATTCAACTGTTTTAATTTGAAAGTAAAACATTCTCAACGCGTAAATTCTTTTTCTGCATCACTACGTCTCATAATGACGGCAATTTGTTAATTTCTCTATTTTATCAATAATGTTTAGTGTATCTATTATAATTTTGTGCGAGATTAATTCAGCGAAGTTAGCAATTTATTTTGTCCACATACCGTACTGTTTCGCTGTATCACAGCGAATCAGTGCGGCTACATGCAACTACCTCAAGCCGGGATCGAAACCCGACCGCCCAAACGACAGTCAAGGCTTTTTACCATTACATTATACGGCTGCTGCTGTGAGGGTAGTGAATTAATGATGTCTTGACATCGTCCAAAGCTTACTTACCATAAAATATCGAGAGAATAGAGATAGACTCGTAACGTCACTTCTGTGAGAAATACATATACTAGCAGACCATCAAAGGCCGTAAATGGCAAAATTCTCTCTAATTCTCTCTCCTCTGATCTTGAGCGCGTGGTACAGTGGGGGAAGAGGTGGCTGGTCACCTTTAATGCATCCAAAACCAAGCTTCTATATGTACATCATCAACGCTCTGAACCCCATCTGGCATCAATCTGCAAGTCTGTCTTTGTTTTATCGTTATTTCCATGGCAGGTGCTCGTCTGAGCACCAATCTCTCGTCCCCCACCGCCAATCTTCCACGAGGTCTTTTTCTCCGTTGACTGTAAAATGCTCAGAAAAACAATTGAATGTCCTCTGTTTTTTTTTTTGGGGGGGGGGTCACCTTGTATTATAGATATCTATATCTATCTATCTATCTATATATATATATATATATATATATATATATATATATATATATATATATATATATATTGATATCGTAGAGGGTTTTAGACATGGCGTCTAAAGAGCAAAGTTTATTTTAATGTATAAATACTTAAAAGAACAGTGCTCATAGTACTATCTATCTCTCTTTCTCTCTCTCTCTCTCTCTCTCTCTCTATATATATATATATATGTGTGTGTGTGTGTGTGTGTGTGTTCGCGCGCGCGCGTGTGTGTGTGTGTGTGTGTATAAATATATATATATTAAATCCAATCATTTGAGGTCCCTCGCTGGTTGGTACAGTGGTAACGTCACCAGCTTTGATATATATATATATATATATATATATATATATATATATATATATATATATATATATATATATATTAGCAAAATTACCCGTCGTTGACTGGGTTCAAAAACAGCATACAGAAAATGGACTCTGATTTATGAAAGTATGATATGTTATGAAAAGGAATGGTTGTAAAGAGATAGCTTTGAATTCTTGGGTATCAAAACCAAAGCAAAATATGATGAAAGTAAAAATAATATAGATAAACCCCATAATTAATTATATCATACCTGTTCACACTGAAACACTTGTCATAATATTCCGTGGATCTATATTAAAAAAAAACTTGTTAAACTTTGTGACATATTTCCATTCTATGTAGGTCAGGTGCGAACGAACACCCCATAATTTTATTATACCATATTTCTTCAACCTGAAACATAATTATCAAAGTATACTTACGCAGATAGATATGAAAAGTCTTTATTAAAGTGTGTGCCTATTTCCATTCCAGGCGCGAACGCAGACCCAACAATTTTATTATACCATCTCTATTTAAGTTAAAGCATACTTATCAAAGTATTATTATGTACATCTATATCAAAAACACTTGTAAACGTTTTTTTTTTAATTTTTAAATGTTTTATTTCCATACTTTGTGGACCAAACGCAAACGCAGACCCCACAATTTTAATGATCCGCCGTTCTGCCAGATCAAACATACCCATTCCTGTGTCTCGATACATTTTCTATCATTATATGTAATCAGTTTTTTAAAATAGTCAACCATATAGAAGCCTATTCGTGACCACACACACACACACACACACACACACACACACACACACTTTATATTATAGATATATTATACGTATATATATAGTGAATAAATGACAAAAAACTATTTTAAAAAATTCATGATGTTGACCATCTTATAATTTATTCCCTTAATTCAGTTTACATTTACAATTCTTGAAAGTATCTGTTTCGTGACGCAAAAATAATTGTAAAGGAATAAATTATAAGATGGGCAACATCATGAATTTTTTAATATAGTTTTTTTGTCATTTATTCACTATATTGCTCTGTAATTACATTGGGTTTCTAAAATAAGGACTGGTATACGTGATAAGAAAATATATTTTTTATTGAAATATACATATATATATATATATATATATATATATAAAGGAGATTAGAATAATAGTCTAAAGAGCTAAGTGTATTTTAATGTAATAGTGAAATTACTAGTTTAATTAAAATACAGGAAATGCTCGTTGTAATTTAGATATATAATAAGCTCGATAGTTAAATGTCCTAGAGCTAATTCAATATTAAGTAATGTGATTTATAATTTAAAAGTTTTAAAATTTTTAAAATTTAAAAACCAAAATTTAATCAAACCAAAAATCAGTTTCATAAGAAGGAACAACAACAAAGTCAATTATCTGCACGATCGTTCCGGAAATCCGTGCTTCCTATTTGTGGCACACATGAAGTCACGTAGAATAATTATACATAGTTTTTTTGGTAAGCACGGTCTCCTCATCAGCAAATTCAGGAGGATTTCTATTGAATTGAAAAGACACCAAAAATAAACCTAGCATTAAAAGTAAGGCAGATGAATCTGAAAAATTGAAGTAAAAGGTTTGGATATAAAATTTATAAGAAAATTAATAAGAAAATTGATATAGGTTAGAGATAGAAATGAGTAGAAAAAATATATATATTTTTGAATTTACATAATAAATTTGATTTAAAAATATATAGATATATAATTACCTTTTGGTTTTTCTTTTTTTGAAATCAGGAACTGTATTTAAAGTAGTCATTTAGATGTTTGCTATAGCTTTTTATTTTATTGAATGATGAATTTTAAAAGGGCGACGCTCGTGCAGTAAATTGTTTCCGTTAGCGTATTTTGATTTAGAGACGCTACAGTTAATATCTATAGAGAGAGAGTTCTTTTTTTTTTTTTTTTTTTTTTTTGCAAGTTTTTAAGGGGAGATAATTGTCATGGCTTTATTTATGCGCATAAGCCTGAGGAATCCTAGAGTGGATGAAACGCCGAATATTCAGTGTAGCTTAATCGCCATATACATTTTATAAATTACTAACTAGCTCTACCTACGTATTGAGCACTTTTGAAGTAAATACTTAAAGTTTACGCATAAATCTATACTTTCGTATATTAATTTTATGTGAGTAAATGAAGTAGTTATATATATATATATATATATATATATATATATATATATATATATATATATATATATATATATATATATATGATGGACTCCCCCGTCGATTTCGACGTATGAGCTTCCGCCACAACTAAGTTGCTCGGAAATCCACATAGATAGTTTGTTTACAGTGGTGAAGGCTTTATGTAGAACCAACCACACTTTTTAGTATCACTGCTAACCTTTGTCGGTGCAGACGACTGCCACAGGATAGAGTATACAATAGACAACAGTTTTTTTTACATCAGAGTGTTCTTCTCCTAGATACATGTCTTAACGAAGACTGGGAGTGCATCTCTCCCAGTGAATTAATGCGCCCCCAGATACCAACCCGGAAATTTCTACGACTCGTATATGTGTGTATATGTGTGTGTATATGTGTGTGTATATGTGTGCGTTACTGTTTACGTATTACTGTATATATTATCTATTGATATTATTTATAATTAACGGTACTAAAGAAAATATTCGTCACGTTTGTAATTATTTTTATTTTATTTATATATATATATATATATATATATAAATATATATATATATATATATATATATATATATATATATATATATATATATATTTGTATACGGTTGCATGAAATCTCGGTTAGAAAAGACGAAATGAAAATAAACTTCTGTAGTTTTGCGCATCTTCGTACAAAACCTCCTCACTTAAAAGGACATGAGTCAGTATTGTCAATAAATGATTGTTTACTTTAATTAAATTAAAGTTTACTTTAAGATATATTTTATTTCATTAAGTAAATTCAAACATCGTTCTATGACACCTGTTTTTACGTTGCCTATCATAAACGCAAAGCTAGCGTTTCGGTGATTCTTGATATGATGCTACACAAATAATATCATTTATAAAAATTGAAAATGTAAGTTTAGTAAGCCTATTACAGGAGACTAAACCAGACCTATTATTCCTAAGCGAAACTGGCATTAGATCGACTACTTCCCTAGACGAGTTTGTAATTAAAGCATACTCTAACTTAACCTCTAAATCTGACCGCCAAGATCGCCATGGGCATGGAGTATGTGCCTACATAAAAGACGACTTTCCAGAGACGATCCTAACTTACCCTATATCTGTTTTAGGGTTGCACTTGCTCACACTACTGCATTTATATTTGCACTCTATCGCCCCCACAACAGTGGAGTTACTATCTTTAAAAGCATATCTGAGAAAATTGACCACGTCCTGACTGCGTACCCCTCAACAAATATTCACGTATGTGGAGACTTCAATGTTCACAATATGGAATGGTTAACCCACTGAAACAAGACTGATGACGAGGAGAGGTTCTGTCACGATTTCTCCATTGCTTATGACCTCACTCAGATTGTTTATGAACCCACCCATGTCCCCGACATTGATAGCCAGTATGCAAGTCTCCTAGACCTTTTTCTCACAACTTGCCTGAGCTATGTTTATCTTCCGTTCTGTTTCCACTGGGATCTTCCGACCATTCTGTTGTATCAGTTAAGATAAAAACGAAATGTAATAGGTCCTCAGACGTACCTCTCCATCGTACAGTATATCGATACTCTATTGCTGACTGGGATTGATTCCGTACATTTATATGAGATCTACTTTTGCGTTCCATGTTCAAAAAGGATGTGTCATCTATAGTATCAGAGCTGATAGAATGGTTAATTGTAGGCATAAATCGTTTCATACCTTCGAAAAAGTTCCAGCAAAAACTTAACAGCCAGCCGTGGTTCTTTCCAGAATGCGCTGCGGCCATTGCGCACAGAAATCACTTTTCCCATTGCTTCCAATGTAATAGATGTACTGAGACTAAAGCTGCTTTCAGGACCGCCGGCAACCACTATAAAAAAGTAATAAAGAAGGCGCAAGAGTTGTATGTTATGTCCGTCCAGTCCAAAGTAGCTGAGCAGCAGCTTGGTTCCCATCAGTTTTAGCAAATAGTAAACAGAGTCCTGACCAGAAGTGTGTTTTCTATCCCAACTATCATCAATGGACCTGAGGTAATCTCGTCAGCATCAGACAAAGCCAAACTCTTTGCTAAGATCTTTGCAGCAAATTCTGCCCTTTACGACCAAGGCCGCAAATTCTGCCCTTTACGACCAAGGCCGTATTTCCTCGTGTATCTGAAAACACGCTATGCGACATACAAATATCTGTACGTGAGGTTACCAAGCTAATAAAAAAACTTGATTCCAATAAAGCAACTGGCCTTGACAGCATTCCAATTATAGTGCTCAAAAAGCTTCAACCAGAACTAGCGACAATTTAAGCGTTGTCTTAAGGAGAATTTCTTCCCAACACTTTGGAAAATCTCATCAGTGTGCTCTGTATTTAATAATTAAGTAATCACTCATCTCCCTCTCAGTACAGATCAATAAATCTCCTGAGCGTCATGAGTAAGCTGCTGGAATCTGTGTTAAATAGAGAAACAGTCCACCACCTCAGCAAAAATAACTTTCTCAGTGACATGCAATATGGTTTCCGTTTTACTAGATCTACAGCAGACGTGCTAACAGTTATATTTCATAAGATTAGCGAATTTCTCGATGGAGGCTTCCTTTCTATGGCAATTGTTCTTGACATATCAAAGGACTTTGATAAGCTATGGCATAAAGGTCTACTTCACAAGATCTCCAGCTATGGTATAGCTGGAAATGGTATAGCTGGAAATGGCTTCTCAATTATTAACTCATTTCTCTCTGATAAGTTCATAAGAGTAGGGGCGGATGGGCAGAAATCAGAAGCACTCAGTATTAATGCGGGAGTCCCTCAAGTGTCCATCCTGGGTCCAACTCTTTTCCTGATCTACATCAATAATCTTCCAAATCACATCCTTACATCATTCGTAGACATTTATGCTGACGACACCACCATCTATGGTAGCAAATCAAAGACCGTAAACGACCAAGTTCTCTCTGATTCTTTTTCCTCTGATATTGAGCACGTGGTACAATGGGGAAAAGGTGGCTGGTTTCTTTTAATGCATCTAAAACCAAGCTTCTATCTTTACATCATCAACACTCTGATGGCCATCTGGCATCAATTGAAATGAATGGCTCTCGTCTTAGGGAGGTCGCATGTTTTGACAAGCTTCTGGGCTTGAACTTTACTCCTGATCTTAAATGGAACACGTATATCAAATGCATTGCCAAGGTCGCTGGAAAATGGTGGGACCTTCTACCGCTCCAGTAGATATCTCACTCCTGATGCAATTCTCTACCTATATAAAAGCCAGGTACGGACAACAATGGAGTACTGTTGCCACATATAGGCAGAAGCTGCTAAAAGCACCTTATCCCGCCTTGACAGAGTTCAAAATAAACTTCATAGCTAAGTGAGGGGTCCTTTTCTCTTCCCTGCAACCTTTTTCCCACAGAAGAGACGTTGCGAGCCTGTCTCTGCTTTATCGTTATTTTTATGGCTAGTGCTCGTCTGAGCTCCAATCTATGGTCTCTCCTCACCAACCTTTCACGAAAAACATCTGTCTAACCAAAACCACAGTTTTCTTTCTTAGAACTGTGGAACTCTCTTCCGTTTGCCTGCTTTTGCAGCTAACAACAATCTGGTTGTCTTCAAGTCCAACATAAACAAATTTCCACTACTTACGTTTACAACGCCATAATCACATTGACTAATATATACCCATTAACCCTTATCCTCGAGATACCTCCAAGCCTTAATAAGTGGTGTTTTCTGTGTAAAAAATAAACCAAAAAATAACGTAAGCAAATAAATGTATATTTATTTATTTATTTCACTTATAAAATTGTTTCATGTGTAAAATAAATAAATAAACAATGTATGTTTATATATACACGGCTGATCAAAAATATAAGAGGGAGAGAAAAGTAGTTTGCTTGAGGCATTGCTGGTAAAAGACATGGAAGAGTAAAATTAAAATTAGAAACATAAATTAGAAAAATAAATGAATAAGAATTAATACAGTATCAACAAATAAATAGAAAATATAACCAATGCAAATCAACATGCAAGCCATGACTAATGATACAGTGTTATCAAATATAATTTATTTTATGCATACTAACGTTGCTAATAATACATAAACACATAGAGAACAAATGAAATCAGATATAATGAAACTAAACAAATAAATATAAGAAATATCAAACGAGAACACAAAGAAAACAAGATGAGAAGGAAAAGCAAATAAAAAAATAAAGTGAAAAGGAATAAAGCAAATAATAACCTTAATTAAAAAAGAGAACGCATAACAATAATAAAATGTGTATATACACATATATATACATATATATACATATACATATATACACATATATATATACATATATATATACATATATATACATAAACATATATACACATATATATACATATATATACATATACATATATACATATATATACATATATATATGCATATATGCATATGATGATTGCAATGTCTTGTCAGACGAGTGCCACTCCCTCAGACATTTAAAATCCATGAGCCCAAATGCCTGAGGGAGTATCTATACAAATATGATGTTACAGAGTCTTAGCTTTGTACGACAGCTAAGTCTCTCTCTCTCTCTCTCTCTCGGTTCAAAATGTTGAGATCCAGCAACAAGCAAGAGCAAGATAGCCAGCAACAAATTAAACTGCAGACCAGCTTAATGCGGGTAATGGTCTTCCGCTTTATGTTTTTTTTTAAATCAGAGATTTGCTTCTCCTAGAAAGGTTGCATTCACCACGGCTTACGGGAGCCCTATCCACCCCAATATATACACACACACACACAAATATACACGGTGCTAGTTGGCCGTTGACCCAGAAAAAGAGTTCATTCGCCCTTTGGAAGGTCTTGTTTTTAATCCTTCAGGAAGACTAGCCGCACTCCTTACCAAACAAATCTGGCGGGGGAACCAGTTTAGTCGCCGGTGACCCGACCATGAGGCAGGTAGTACTGGGTTACATGGTACCAGTAGCACATGACATGACCTGACATGAAATATATGCATATATGCATATATGAAATATATGCATATATGCATATATATACATATATATATACATATATACATATATATAGATATATATACATATACATATATATACATATACATATATATACATACATATATACATATATATACATATATATACATATATATACATATACATATGCATATATATACATACACACACACACACAACTTATTCTGTTTTCAAGTAAGATCTTTGACTTACTTGTTTCATCAAATATTTCTGCATGCAAAATCCGATCCCGCATTTTGCTAATTCCTACCCTCTGATGAGAAGGAGAGTATTTCTTCGAAACTCCGCGGATTAAGGACTGTCCATTTATCTAGTGTTTCCTTTTCAGATTAAATATGTTTTTAACATACCTTGTGTTTTTTAACATATTTTAAAGTGTTTTTTAACATATATATATATATATATATATATATATATATATATATAGAGAGAGAGAGAGAGAGAGAGAGAGAGAGAACAGCTGTTTTGTAATCTGCAGTCATCCATACGGACATGTCCAGCCCAGTGCATCTGATTGCTGGTTATCATGCTTATAATAACTCTGATGGAATCTTTCAAGCTATTTCAGTTGATTTTGGTCAATAGTCCACGTTTCTGATGGGTATAATAGGGTGTTTAGCACACATGTTCGATAAACATATTGATTGGAAAAGTAGTACATTTGTCACCTCATAACTGCTTTTTCAACTTGCCAAAAGCAACAGAAGCCTTCTGGATGTGAGCATGTATCTCAGAACCCAGTGAGGTGCTACCAAGGTAAACAAATGTGTCAACGACACCTACTCTGATGTTATCAATATTAATGTTAGGTTCGCGGTACGGAACACCCATTGGCGGAATAAACATCACCTTGACCTTCTTCGATCTTACAGTGCGACTAAAGGAAGGGCATGTTGCTGAAAATCTGTTGATAAGCAGTTGCATGTCTTCTTCAGTGTAAGTATCATCAGCATATATATATATATATATTTACTAGGCATCACCACTTATCAAGGCCCAGAGACCACACGAGGATAAGGGTTAACAGTGTACAGTAGTCAATTGGACAATACAGTAATCGTTAGTAATGGAAATTCGGTAAATTTGTAAACTTAAGTGGAACGGCTCATCAAGAACTTGTTTACGTTGGACTTGAAGACAATCAGATTGTCGTCAGCTGGAAAGCAGGAAAACGGATGACAGTTCCACAGGTATGCGCTTATCAGAAAGAAGCTTTGTTCATGGAATCTACGTTTAGGTGCAGGCACAGATAAAGAGCGGGAGGGGATTATTGATAGTGTTTTTAGCTAGACAAGTCTTTCTTGTGAAAGTTTGGCGGGGGGCCCTAGATTGGAGCTCAGTCGAGCACTTGTCATGAAAATAACGATAAAGCAGAGACAAACTCGCAACATCTCTTTTGTGAGATAGAGGTTACAGGGAAGAGAAAAGGAATCTCCTACGAGGTTATGAAGTTTATTTTGAACTCTATCAAGACAGGACAAGCCTTTTCTAGCAGTTCCTGTCCAGGTGTGGCAACAGTACTCCATCCTTGGGCGTACCTGGTTCTTATATAGATAGAGAATTGCATCAACAGTGAGATATCTATTGGATCGATAGACTGATCATTTTTCAAGCGGCCTTGGCAACAGATTTGATGTACGTGTTCCATTTCAGATCAGGAGTAAGGGTCAAGCCCTGAAGCTTGTCAAAACATGAGGCCTCTTCAAGACGAGAGCCGTTCATTGATGCCATATGGGGATCAGAGCGTTGATTTTAGAAGCTTGGTTTTGGATGCATTGAAAAGCTTGGTTTTAGATGCATTAAAAGAAACCAGCCACCTCTTTTCCCATTGTACCACGTGCTCAAGATCGGAGAAGAGACAATCAGAGAGAACTTGGTCGTTTACAATATTTGATATGCGACCATAGATGGTAGTGTCATCAGCATAAATGTCTACGAATGATGTAAGAATGTGATTTGGAAGATCATTAATGTAGATATATATATATATATATATATATATATGTGTGTGTGTGTGTGTGTGTCTGTGTGTGTGTGTGTGCGTGCGTGTGTGTGTGTGTTATTTGCTTTTGTTCTTGCGATACGTTTTGAATGGATTCAATTATTTACGAAAGTGCATTTTTGCCTAAATGTGAGTTGGGAATAATTTTCCCTTTAACCAATTTGATACCCTCACATGGGGAGCGGTATATACATTATTTTTTAAAATATAATTATCCACTGACATGTGTTTCCTCGTCTAGCACTTATCAGAGTGGCTGAACCTAGCGAGATTCAGCCACTCTGATGAGTCCTAGACGACGAAACACGTGTCAGTGGATAATTATATATATATATATATATATATATATATATATATATATATATATATATATATATATATATATAAGTGAATTTAGTTTACAAACAAATGGCTACACATAAGCATACATGTTTCAGCAAAAACTCAGTACGGGAATCGCTTCGTCAGGCCAAGGACATCTCATGACGAAGCGATTCCCGTACTGGGTTTTCGCTGAAACATGTATGCTTATGTGTAGCCATTTGTTTGTAAACTAAATTCACTTATTTTGGCTCTGTCTAAACATTGAGCACTCTTTTGGTAGACACACTTACATATTTTGTTTTGAACAAACAAATAATTACTACCAATACAATATATATATATATATATATATATATATATATATATATATATATATATAGAGAGAGAGAGAGAGAGAGAGAGAGAGAGAGAGAGAGAGAGAGAGAGGGGGTCAGGTACCTTCACTTATTAAATGCTTTAAGTGAATCGTATTATGAATCTATCATGCGACACAAATTCAATTGCTCAATCCGCTTCTTTCTATATATATATATATATATATATATATATATATATATATAAATATATATATATATATATATATATATATATATATATATAAATATATATATATATATATATAAATATATATATATATATATATATATATATATATAAAGAAGCGGATTTAGCAAAGTTATAGAGAGTGAGTGAGAGAGAGAAGAAAGAAAGAAAGAGAGGGCTTCATGGGCAAATAAGTACCCGGTGGTTTTGATACACGGGTCGTTAGTCTTGTTAAGTGCCTGTTTCAATAAAACGACACGCAGAGAACAAGATTCAAAAGTCGACATCAAAGTCACCGGTTTACAGTGAAGGAAAACTCAGAATAGCGCTTTTTAAATAAACTAAAAAGAAAATGGAAGAAATGCCAGCCTGTTCACCTATCAAAAAGAACGATTCCCTCCCACCTAAACATCAGTCGGGTAACCTGTCCTTCTCATCTGTGCTCACAATACGACAGATAAAGTCTCGAGCTACCGACGCATGAAGACACTCTATTTTGTCGAAGAGGTAAGCAAAAACGCACATAGCGGCGTGAACACCAAAGGATACACTTGAATCTTAAACGACCACCTTTATTCAAAAAAGATTGTTTGCTGTTTATCCACCTTATGGTTGATGTTACATTCAAAACATGTTGAGTCATTGTACTCTTCGACATTCTTTGGGTGCTTTTTTCTTTTGTTCATGTCTGGTGGGTATTTTGATACATTACTACTACTACTACTACTACTACTACTAATAATAATAATAATAATAATAATAATGACCAAAGAAGAGACTAACAAAAACACTTGGAAATGGCTACAAAAAGAAACCTTAACAGGGAAACTGAATCACTAATAACATCTGCACAAGATAACGCAATTAGAACCAATAACATCAAAGCAAAGATCGACAACACACAAGAAAACGGCAAATGCAAAATGATAAAGAGACGAAACAATAAACCCTATAATAAGTGAATGCAGCAAACTAGCCCAAAAAAAGAATATAAAAATAGACACGATCAAATTGGGAATGCAGTACATTCGCAATTATGCAAACAATTGCATCTTGAACATGCAGACAAATGGTACAAACAAAAACCGGCAGTAGTAATGGAAAATGAAAATCACAAGATCCTATGGGACATGGATATGCAAACGGATAAACTCATGCAAGCACAAAGACCGGATGTCATACTAGCTAACAAGAAGGAAAAGTCCTGCCTGATTGTAGACTTTGCCGTTCAGCAGATCATAGTGTGTAGATCAAGGAGAATAAGAAGCGGAGCAAATACACGGAACTGACCAGAGAGCTCAAAGGGATCTGGAGAATGAAGAAAGTAAAGATAACACCACTAATAGTAGGAGAGCTAGGAATTATACCGACAAACTTTGAAAAAGAAAACAATGGGAGGCATTGTAATTAGAGGGTGGCAGAGAAGATACAATTAATTTCAATAATAAAAAATTGTCCTTTAGCTCAAGCAGAGAAAACGGCGAGAAGAGAGAAAAGTCCCTCCCTAAAGAAAGTTCCGGCTCCAAGTGAGAAAAAAGTGAGACAGAACCACAAGTGAAGCATGTGTGACCGAACCACATGTAAATTCTGAACTTGGTGTTGCCACAAACACCACAATACGAACATGTTTCGAATAACTACTGCAAAACGTGGAACCCAGAAGAAAGATCTGGATGTTCAAAGGCGCAGATAGGACGCCGAAAAGGAAAAAGAGGGGCACGTAATCTATTGTACATAGACCAAAATATTTTGAAGGGTTGTCTTTGTTGTTTTTTATGTAGGCTCTACTTGATAGATTTCGTTTATCGTCTGTTATTTCGAATGCTGTAAATGTGTCTTCGATGTGCTCACTCTATTCTCTCCAGGCTTGCTCCTGGTTGGAGTCTTCCCAGTCTAAGGGTTCTATTGTTGGCATGGAGAAAGCCATTTATTCTTTCGTTATTTTCAACTTTTAAATTTTTTCTTGCGTTACTGTTAGCTTAAAGCAAATTTTTTTAGTGATTCGTTGCTGTTGCCTTCGAGCACTTTTTTCCGGTCGTGTTCGTTGTTTCCAGTTTAGTAACTCGTTGTTACTTTTCCTTTTTACTTGCTCTTCCACCGCGCCAGGTTTGCTATTTGTTGAAGAAAACCAAACTTTTCTCAGTGAGTTCTATTTATGCCCCTGCTCGTGACGTTATATCCTAGGAGAAGCCGGTAAATATCTATATAATTATAAAACGCAAATGACCTTGTAACGAGTAATGTAACCCACTTTCCGGTTTACGACATCCGGTTGCGCATGTGCGCATAAACATTAACCCATAACAATGTAAACAAATATACACAAATCGCTTCTTTTGCAGATTTTGTCCTGCACACTAAAATATTAACGTTATTATTTCGAAATTATTATTTAACATAGGAAGAGTGGGGGTGTTTTGCAACTATACTTCATTACAACTATACTGTCGCTATTTTCTTGCAACTAAACAACTTTAACCCGTTGACAAACATAAGAACAATTATAGTAAATTCAAGACTACTACTACTACTACTACTACTACTACTACTACTCTCTATCCGTCCCTTTTCCTTCCTTCCTTCCTTCCTTCCTTCTTTTTTATTTTTTGTATACATTTCTAGATACAAAATATTTGTGTGAGAACGGTAAATTTGTTGACACATTTACTAATCTGTTTCAATATTAATTTTATTTTATTTTATTTATTAAAGTTTTTTTTTACTTCATGTTTTATTAATCATTTTTTTTTTTTTTTTTAGATTTTAAGTTTCTATAACTTGGTTGAAGGTTTCCAATATGGTTTTTCATTCTTATATTTCTCATCGATAGGTTCATGCGCGTTTTTGCTGCGAAATGACTTTCTTCGCCATTCGATTCTTAGGAAAATCATGTTTAATTTTCGATTTTTAAGAGATTATTCGGAAAAAATAGGTAACTTTACACGAATAGGGAGGATTTTTTTTTTCATGTTTGAGTGATCCGTCCGTGATTTTTCATTTTAATATACTTTCATAGAAATGTTTCTGTTATGTCAAAAAAAAAAACTATTTACTTTACGTCACAAGTGTCACGCTCATACATGAATTCCATAGCTAGTATAACATACTGACCCAACGGGTCACGGGTAGTCTGATATAATATATAGATGGGCGTCAGACAACATAATGCGATTACAGATGTGTATAAGCAATAATCTCTTTTGAAATATTATCAAATGATGAACCACTTAGAGTAAGAATGCACGAATAAGAAGGGAAAAAAACATGTTTAAAATGTGTAAAATACGCTACAAGTATCGAGTATCGATGTTTACAAAATCGATTCCCATTGACCGGAAGTACTACTCTATACAAAAACGGAGTGGATCTGAAACAAACCGAAATTTTGTAAATAAATAATTGTCATAAACCATAACAACAGTTTACTTCATTTTAGTACTCATGGTTTCCGATCAAAGTTTTCGTATGCCTAATGTCGCCATTTTCTGCTTCTTTTTAAGTAACTAGCGGAGGGGGGGGGGCTTTGCCCAGGCGTAAAATACGCTTGAATATTATATTTTACGTAGTCTAGATTTCGTATATATTAGTATAGAATCGTGATTTCTAAAGAGAAAAATAGTATTTGGATGTCATCGAAATCGAAACCGAAACATTCAAAGCTGGTGATGTTACCACTGTACCAACGTGATACGCATATGAACTGATTAAAAATTGAATATTAAAAATAAACTAAGATGAATGTACAAAATACATAACGATTTTTTTTTTTCAATTTTGACCCATTTTGACCCCTTAAAACCTATTTTAACCGGCTATAAAAGAACAGTCTGTAAAAATTCAATCATTTGAGGCCCCTAGAGCCCCTCTCCGATTTTTAGTTTCAGAGGAGATAGAGTTTGAAAATATGGAGACAGACGGACGAACAGACATATAGCCTTTTTTATATTAGATGAAACGTATTTTTCTTTATTACTACATAATAATAAATTTATTTTAATTCCAAAACGTGTCTCCTTTAATGGTATTTAAAAATAAAACAACAGCATGAAACCATTTTTATCGCCTATACAAAATATATTTATTCGCCGTTTGTTTTCTGACGGCGATCTATATGATTGCCAATATTAAGAATGTGGCTCCTAAAAGAGGGTATATGTATTGGTATAGCTGTACCATCGTTTTCTGGTCGTTACAACGTGTTCAAATTTCAGAGACTTTTTGACGTAGTCAGTACGCAGTCACTCTCAAAGAATGGTAAGCTCTCGAACAGAAAAACGTATAAGAAAAAAAAGTTGCTAAAATAAAGATTAGATAAGGAGAAAGAAATAAAAATACAAACTGAGAACGAAAAAGGAAAACAAAAGAAAAAAAAAGAAAACAAAGAAAAATGACAAAGAAGATGGAAAAAAATTAAGTAAGATTAGAAAAAGAAAAACAGTAGCTCCACCATAAAATAACGAGAAAAAAAAATGGCGGTTTTTAAGTGTCGTCTTTACATGGATACTAGAGCTTTGAAGCGTTGAATTGGTCTCGAGCAAGAAGGCAAAGATTATTCCTTTTTACCACTAAAGCCACACCCCATCGGTCGATTATATGTGAAAGCGTGTAACCTTTGTGACAAAAGCCATCAAACAGATGTGAGGTCGGGCGTGAAGTGATTTGTGCTGGAGCGGAAGTGAGTACCTTGTTTGACAGGAAGCACCTAGTTGCCGTGACCGGGAAATTTTATGCGTATATATATATATATATATATATATATATATATATATATATATATGTGTGTGTGTGTGTGTGTGTGTGTGTGTGTGTGTGTGTGTGTGTGTGTGTGTGTGTGTGTGTGAGGGAAGAGAGAGAGAGAGGAAGAAAATGGGGCCGCTTTTACGTTTTGAAACTTGATGGAATTCAGTAGATGAAACGAAGCAACTTATTATGGGAGGTGATGTCGAACCAGGCTCACAGAGCACAACTACCTTATCATAAAATATGTCAAATTTTTTAGCGTCATGAATTATATAAGTTCCTTTTTTCTATGTAATTCTCCATACGAAAACAATTAACCAACTTCCAGTTATATATATATATATATATATATATATATATATATATATATATATATATATATATGACTACTTCATTTAATCACATGAATGAATATATACGAAAGTATTAGTCCTCGCGCGAAAGAGCAGGACACAAAATGTTTTAAATAATAATAAAAATAGAATAACAGTAACAAAGACTTTCTCTGGCGAAGACTACTATTGACCGTAACCAGTTATACAATCCTTTTGAAATTTTCATCTCTATTTTTCTCGTTATGTACTGAATATTTGTTAATGAAACCTATATGAAATATGTTCCTTATTGAATTTTAAAGATTTTCTATTCTGAAAGAAGTTTTAAAAAATTTAATCTAAAAATGTTATTTTAAAGTTTTTGTTAAAAAAATTAAGATTTTCTCATTATTCAGACCTGTATTACAAAGAGAGAGTTGCAAAAAATGAGTTGTGATGTGAAGGGAAATACAAACTGAAACAGAGAGAATATACAGACCTGTAATATTACAAAGAGGGGGTTGCAAAAATGATTTGTGGTGTGAGGAGAAATACAAACTGAAACAAAGAGAATATTCAGACCTGCAATAATACAAAGAAGGGGTTGCAAAAATGAGTTGTGGTATGAGGATAAATACAAACTGAAATAGAGAGAAGGTGAGTTTTAAAATATAATCTTAAAAAGATAAGATACAAGTTAGAAAAGCATTTCATCCAAGGCATGAAAATTGTTAAACAAAATGTTTTTACTATAGGCTTTAAAAATAAAGGTACAAGATTCAATTTGAAATTTATTTATCTTCAAAGTGCACTTTTATAAACTTTAAAAAGTAACGTATAAAAATTTAATTTAAATTGAATCAAAAAATTACCTTGGATTTATTTTATGTAATGTACGTTTTGGTGCACTTTAGAAACATTATCTTTCATCTAGCAATTAATGATATAGGTATGAAATTTTCAATGATTTTTTAAAAAGTGCAACAAATGTGCAAATCCCAGTACATATGTTAAAAACGCTATAATCACACTGACTATTGTATACCCATTAACCCTTATCCTCGAGTGGTCTCTGGGCATTGATAAGTGGTGATTCCTTTGTAAATAAAAACAACAAAAAAAACTTAACCCGAAAACCTATGGAAGCGAATCTTGAAGTTGGCACATGAGACACACGTAGGCATAATGAAAACAAAAGCGCTGCTTTAAACTAAAGTACGGTGATCTAATTTAGGCAAGGACATAGAGGCCACCATAAGCCGATGTATACCATGTATAACCTAGACCCTAAGAGGAACCACTGTCCAGTTCATATGGCCGAAATGAAAGGCCTTTCGGAAGTTCTCCGCATTGACATATGTGGACCTTTCCCCAGCGGGGATTACGTAATTGAAATGGTGGATGCAGATTTAAGATGGACCGAAGCATTTGTAACAAAATTCACCAGGGCCAGTATAATTGTATCAAAAATCCAAAACTGTTTCTATACACATCGCATCCCAGCAACCATTGTTTCAGATAATGGATCCTAGTTCATATCCTCGGAATTTAAGCAATTCTGTAAAGAATCTAGTATCCAACACCGAAAGATAACCCCTTATCATCCACAATCTAATGGGGAAATTGAGCGGTTCTTTGGAACCATGTTGAAAGCTATTTGAGCGATGAATACGGAAGGAAAAGACTGGATAAAACATCTGGGAGAGTTCTTAATGCGTTACTGAAATAGTCCCCACGCCAGGACGGGGAAATACCTGCAAATCTCCTCTTGAGTAGGGAAGTGAACATCAACCTACAAGGACTGCAAAAGAGGCTTAAAAGCCAGGCTTGGAGAAAAGCTCGGCAAAAAGACAAAAAAGAAAAAAGCAAATTGAAGAATCACACAGATTAAAAATAAAGCTAAACAGTCTAACGTTGAACCCGGAGATATACTACTCCTTAAACAAAACAGATATAATAAACTAACTCCAGTATACCATTCAACACCATGGACAGAAGAACATCGCAGAGGGGAGTTCGCAAGTATAAGGCAAGGCGACAAACTGATCTTAAGACACACCTCGCAACTAAAAATAATTCCCAAAGACAGTAGCCGTCAACAACTAGAGGATGACGATTTCCCTTTAAGCAACAACCTCGGGAGACAGGAGGGAAAGGAACATGAGCGAAAAAGCGATGAAAAAGATACGGAAGAAACGGATTTACCGATCGCCCTCAGACGAGCAAGACCCCAGAGATATGCAAGCAGCTGATCAGAGGATAAGGAAAGCAATCTGAATGCAAAGGAAGGGGCAGATGTGACGTTGGATATGATGTCACGAACAGTAGTATGAATAGAACTCACTGAAAGAAGTTCGGGACTCTTCAGCAAATAGCAAAGGAGGCGATTTTGTAAATATTCGACTCGATACTTGTAGCATATTTTGCACATTTTAAACGTTTTTTTCTATCGATTCATGCATAATAACAAGTCGATTTTTACTCTTAATAGTTCATCATTTGATAATATTTCCAAGGAAATTATTGCTTCTGTAATCGCATTATGTTGTCTGACGCCCATCTATATATTATATATTTACTGACTTCTCCAGGGAACTAGATGTGAGACAACGTCGAGTTTAAAGTAATTTGTTATTATTATTGAACGCGAAAATAGCACCTATGGGTGTTTCGCGTTAATTAAAGGTGAAATTAGCCACGTTTCAATTTCATCAAGGTGAATTTCCTCCATTCACAACTATATAATATATCCCATATTTGAATAGCTATCAAATTAATACGGCCTTTCAACTACATAAATAAAACTGAAAACAAAAGACTGTAATTTTCAACATTCATTCAATAAATTATATATTTTGCTAGGATTACAAGTTTAAGTTTTAACATTATAGTGTAGGAACGGCAAAGTTATCATACTTCAAAATCATCTCTCTTTGCGAAAGTAGAGTTTTGGGGTCAAGGTCGCCGCCTTGAGGAAAAATGATCAGAAAGAGGCTAAATCTCGTAAGTATATAAGACCTTGAATCTGATCTCGTGAGATCACAAGGCGCGATGGTTAGACCTTCTTCCTTCTTTGTATTTTATTTTATTTATTTATTTATTTATTTTTTGCAAGCTGAACAGATCGACCGATCTGCAAACTGTATGCTTGGCACAACATCTTTACCTTATCATAGAACGTTGTGTATTCAATAATTTTTAGGCCGTGCATAAACTGTATATAAATTTACCGTGTATGCTTACTTTGCGTTGTGTAATATGTTGTTAGTAACAGTTAGACGAGAGCTCGATCTGTTGTTTATATGGACGCACTATATTTCTGTCGTTGTGTGAAGGCGTAATTTGGTCGACGTATTGGTACATAATCGAGTACTGGGGTAAATATTCTTTTCCTGAAATATACAAAAGCAAAATAAAAAAATAAAAATAAAAAATTAGGCACAAGGCTACACAAAAATTGAGAAGTGGGAGTCTTTGCTCATCATCATCATCACTGTACCTTGGGTAGTCTACGCTAATCCTAACTAAAGTTTGCATTCACCAAAATACCGCAAACACACTTGGAGTCGTCCCGAATCAAATCCGTTATTTTTTTTTTTTTGTCTTTTATTGTGTTTTTAGTTAGCCAATTAGCTTTCTGATTGGCTTACTAAAAACACAATAGAAGGTGCGTATATAAAAACGTGAGACAACCACAAAATCCTCGCATAAGCCTGATGAATCCTAACGTGGATGAAACGCGAATATTCTGTGTAGCTTCTTTTTTTTACATAGGCATCACCACATTATCAAGGCCAAGAGGCCACTCAAGGATAAGGGTTAACAGTGTACAGCAGTCAATTGGACAATACAGTAATCGTTAGTAATGAAAATTTGGTACATTTGATAACTTATATGGAACGGCTCATCAAGAACTTATTTACGTTAGACTTGAACACAACCATATTGTAGTCAGCCGGAAAGCAGGAAAACGGAAGACAATTCCACAGGCGTGCAGTTATAAGAAAGAAGCTTTGTTCATGGAATCTACGTTTAGGTTTAGGCATAGATAAAGAGTTGGGGAATTATTGATAGTGTTTACAGCTAGACGAGTGTTTCTTGTGAAAATTAGGCGAGGGGGGACCATAGACTGAAGCTCAGTCGAACACTTTCCATAACATCTCTTCTGTGAGATAGAGGTTGCAAGGAAGAGAAAAGGACATCTCCTACGAGGCTACAAAGTCTATGTTGAACTCTATCAAGGCAGGACAAGTCCTTTCTAGCAGCTCCATCCTTGGACGTACCTGGTTCTTATATAGAGAGAGGATTGCATCAGCAGTGAGATATCTACTGGATTGATAGAAAGATCCCACTATTTTTCCAGCGGCCTTGGCAACAGATTTGATGTACGTGTTCCATTTAAGATCAGGAGTAATGGTCAAGCCCAGAAGCTTGTCAAAACATGAGGCCTCCTGAAGATTAATTGCCATATATATTTTATAAGTTACTACCTAGCTCTACCTACGTATTGAGTACTGTTGAAGTAAATACTTAAAGTTTACACATAAATTTATACTTTCGTATATTAATTTATGTGATTAAATTCAGTAATCATATATATATATATATATATATATGTGTGTGTGTGTGTGTGTGTGTGTGTGTGTGTGTGTGTGTGTGTGTGTGTGTGTGTGTGGTCACAAATAGGCTCCTATATGGTTGACTATTTTAAAAAAATGATTACATATAATGATAGAAGATGTATCGAGGATCACGAATAGGTATGTTTGATCTGGCAGAACGATGATTCATAACAATTGTGGGGTCTGCATTCGCGCCTGGCCCTCAAAGTATGGAAATAAAAAATGGGAAAAAATGTTTACAAGGGTATTTGATATAGATGTACATAAGAATACTTTGATAAGTATGTTTCAACTTAAACAGACATGGTATAATAAAATTGTGGGGTCTGCATTCGCGCCTGTACTCCATGGAAATATGGCAAAAACTTTAACAAAGACTTTTCATATCCTTTTATGTAAGTATACTTTGATAATTATGTTTCAGTTTGAAGAAATATGGTATAATAAAATTATTCAGAATTGCACTACAAACTCGTGTACTGAGTTTAATCTTGGCTGCGGCCTCATCTTACGTTTAAGGGATGATACAATCTATTTTCTAATGTTAAAGTCAAAGGTCAAGGTCATCACCTATGTATATATATATATATATATATATATATATATATATATATATATATATATATACTATCCTATAGCTCACACTACTCGACCGATCATGATGATGGTTTATGACCTAGGGATAGATTTATTTATTTTTAAAAATGTCTGCACTAGTTTTGGTCTGAAACCTGTTAAAGTTTGAATTTTGTATTCCATATATTAACAGTACTTAGAACAGTGAATTCCTATATTATATAATAAAATAAATATATAATTTTTTTTAATTATCAATCTCGTGTGATACCACACAACATAGCTCTGAAGGGTCAAAGAGTAGGAAAAGACCGTGGAAGAACGACACTAATCAAACCTCTACTGAAACAGTGAATTGGGATCTTGGGGTGGTTTATTGCCTCCCAAATCCCAGTGGCTAAACACACACCTCCAAACACCCGGGCAACGCCAGACACCCAGTCTAGTAAGTAATAAAGTAATAAATTTGACAAATTACTGAAGTTTCACGGCGAATTCGATCGTCAGAAATGTATGAATAAGATCCCCACCGCCTTTATATGTTTGAACAAAAATCAAAATTGGTCAGCAAATAATAAATTATGAACTAACAGTTGTTTACTAATATAAATGACGTTATCGCTTGCTATTTTTTTAGCTTTACTAGTTATCATCACCGTTCAACACCACCACATACAATACATAACATTGCCACCGTTCATCATCGTCATATCGTATGAATCAGAAGATCTTGTTAGCATTGGTTTCCTCGATACATCTCTATTTAGAATTCACGTGAAACCCCACGTGAAGGTTGCCAACATCTTAAGTGAAAGTGATGTTTGTGGAATGAAATTGATTCGAACTTGGGGCACTCAGGTCCGTGTAGTCAGTCATTGAACACCGTCACTTTCAATTCCCGTTTTTGATTTGGTATTATTAAACTGGGTAGTGTCCAGAAGAGATGGAGAAAAGTGAATTCGTATAAGTTATTAGGATCTCTAGTAATCATTTTTAGACTTAGTTTAATTTTATAAATAATTGGTTGCAGCGTATAATCATTACCTGATTACATTTAGGGGTGCAAAATATAGGAGTAACCCCACAATACTTAAACTGATATAGATGCAATTTTTTTAATATTAACTGTAATATCAACTAGCAAAGAGAGATGACGTTGCCCGGGATTGAATAATGATCAACGAATGTTTCACACTCCCATATTTTTATTGTCATCGAAATTGGTGAAATCGCCCATCTTTCAATCAAATCGATTAATTGCCTGCTCTGGTTGGGGGCCCATCGCGGTGCACCCGGAGAAAACGTCACATACCTCTCCGCAGTGACTTAGTCCACAATAAATTGTATTCTACCTTACACTGTAGAGAACCTACTGTTAATTTTACAAAATTATCTTTATATATAATAGATTGAATTAAAATTTAAAATGCAAAAGTCAAGTATTCAATTGTGCTCTAAATAGAAGCATTAATTTCAAACACGCCCCTGCCATATCAAAGAACCTACTGTTGATTTTATATTCCGCATTGATTTGATATATTGTCCAGTAATAATTGCTTGAATTTAAGTTTAAACTGAAAAAAGTTTAAGTGTCATGATTCATGTGTGCTTTAAATAAAAACATTAATTTTGGACGCGCCCCTGTCGTCTCAAAGAACCTACTGTTTATTATATATGTCAGGCCTTTTGGCTTGTGTGGTAATAAAACTTCTCAAATGTACTTGTGGTGTTAGGTTGTGTAAGATTAATAACGCCTGTTCCATCTTTCACCGAATTATTTCGATTATCGATACTTATCGAAGACATTCCAATACAATACATATGCAAGAACACTGCCAGTCACATGATGTACCTTCATGTGAAATGTCATACAAATCGATCCAGCCGTTTTCGAACCCATTGAGAACTGACTTATTCTCTCTCTCTCTCACTCTTTCTCTCTCTCTCTCTCTCTCTCTCTCTCTCTCTCTCTCTCTCTCTCTCAAGCACACACACACAAACACAAACACACACACACACACACAAAGTACCTTTTATATAATAATAGATTATGGAATTTTAAAATTAGATTTTCCTTGCAATACAAATAGAAACTATAAAGTATGATTGCAAAATGCAGACACATTAAGAATTAGTTACTTTGCTCTAAAAGCTCAGATTACGTAATAAAAAAATGACAAAATAAAAAAAACAATCATACAAATTAGTACAAAAAAATACAAACAATTAGGTATGTGGATATTCATAATACCTCTGAACGTAGCTGAACGTACCTATCTTGCACAGTCCAGGTTACCCTTGGGCAAGGTGTCGTACCTATTAGCCTTTCTCTGATATTTTAGAGCGTTACAATGCAGTGGGTAGATGAAGTATCTTAGTCGTGATGAAGACAGTCTATCTAGTAGAAGGAAACTTTGATGAAAAACCAAAAGAACGCATAGAAAGAGTCTGTTAGCTCAATAAGGCAAAATTCAAGTCATGGTATCACAAACAAAACAATCGCTTCCAATTTGTCATAAGCCAGCACGGATGTGATAAGGCTCAGAAAACTGTCATGAGAATGCTTATATCAGTACTTAGTCTGATCGAACAAAGTACAAACAAAGTAAAAGGAAAAGAGAGAGACTGCTCTTCCGTTATGCAATCTACCGAGTTGATAGATTTAGTTAAGCTTAATAGGGAGATGACAGATTCGAATGTAAACATATAAAGACATGTTAGAAGAGCACAAAAAAGGCGCCAGCTTCCAATTTGTTATGAGCCAGCATGGAAGTAGTAAGGCTTGGAAAACTGTCATGAGAATGATCATGTCAGTGTGCAATCTTCTCTAACCGGAGACACTGCGACATAAAATAGCTTTATTTTCTTCCTGTCTGCAATTAACATATCAAAACTATATTAAATGATCGGATTGATGCCTACTACTACTACTACTACTACTACTACTGCTACTACAACCATTTTAGATATCCATATTAAGCTCTCTTTAGCCAATATTCATCTATTTTATAACCGGAAGTGGAAAATATATATACATCACGAGTTCACGTTTAACTCTCGTTTTGCTAAATACCCCACCACCTTTATTTATATGATGATGATGATGATGATGATGATGATGATGATGATGATGATGATGATGATTTCATTAACTTTAAAATTTGAATTATTTTAATTTTGAAATCTAATTTCGATTGAAATTTTGTATATAATTTTGTTTATATATATATAAAACGCGTTTAATTTTAAACCAATTACATTCAAAAATCTATTTTCTTTATATATAAAAATTCAAACTTAAAATTTATATCAATATCGATTAAAAACATAAAATTTCGTTTAATTATATCGAAATACGTTTAAAAATTTCTTTAAAAATGTCAACTCTTTCAAGGTTTGGGAAAGTGAGTATTTATCTAGCCTAAGGAATTTTCCTAGTATATTAACACTATTATATTTTTCCTATAGTTTTAAAAATTGAAACAGATTGTAAATTACATTTATGAAGTATGATATTTAAACATTTATATAATACAATAATTTAATTAATTTATATGATACAATAATTTAAAATCTATAATACAATTACGATTAAAATCCAATTTTACAGACTAAAAACAATTTTAGCATTTAAAAGTTTACTAAAGTTTATTTATTTATTTTAATATATATAATCAAAATCTAGGTCTCGTCTTTTTCACTGACCCTGTTTATTAGGAGTGCTTTCCTTCTATGTATACAATTTTTCAAAGATTCACTCCTCACATTTAAACATCTTATTTCTGGGTCATGAATTGCCCGGAGGATGTGGTATTTTTCCGCATTACAGAGCAAGCATTGACTTTATTCCGGGGCGTATGCTGGTTTGTGCTCGATTTTTCTCCATTTTATGGAAAAACGGTGTGTCCTTTTCTTTAAGCTCCCACACCTGGGTTGCTAATGCTGTATTTATCTTTGTTTTAGCTCTATATGCGCATAGTATTATTTTTAAATGGGCCTTGTGTCATATCTATATATTTTTCCGGTATGTTTGTAGACTCATGTACATATATTATATATCGGATGAGATATATATATATATATATATATATATATATATATATATATATATATATATATATATATATATAGTCAGATCAATTACTATCTTTCATGGCTTTCTCTTTCTTTTCGTGGTCGATGCTATCGTGAAATGTGAATTCAGCCTCATCTTGTATTTTCGCTTTATTTTCTGTCGTTTCTCTTCGGACCCCGAGTTTCTCTACAAGCGCTTGTCGCCCCGTCACCCCCACCCTCCAACCACTACCAGTTTCGCGAATTTCGCCTTATCAATTATCCCCCTCCCCCTTACCCACAATCGCCACCAGAACTAACCCTAACCCAAAACCTAACCCTAAACCTCTACTCACACTGATGATCATGTGAAACAAAATGGAGTCCGGGATGAAAGAGACGAAAAACAATTTCTCGCTTCGATGGGTCT
>NC_136490.1:27637075-27692075 GCF_053919585.1 Euprymna scolopes | reverse complement strand
CCAACCCAAATAAGATAAATTAGTACGTATTACTAAGCACCCATAAAGTACTATTGTGCTACATAGTTCAATACAAATATTTAAAACAATGATCATATATTATGATATTTTAAAATGAGGTTACATCAAAGGAAGATTCACTCTTATATTTTTGTCCAGAGTTGCCAGATTGGCTTTTTAAAAGGCAAATGTCGGGGAAGTTGCATTGTTTTTATCAGTTTTGCCTTGAAAAGTTACGTTTGATCTTTTTCAAAGTTTAACGCAGGGACTAAGTAAAGATTAAACAAGCAAAATATTATATATATTATTAATATTATATAGATAATTATTAATATTAATATTGTTGTTGTTGTTGTTGTTGTTGTTGTTGTTGTTGTTGTTGTTGTTGTTACTATCGCTATCATTGTTATTGCCTCTACTGCTTATTTGCTGTTGCATTTGTTGTTTTTTTGTCCTTGTTTGTTTTTGCTTTTTTTCTGGGGGGTGGGTATCACGCTATAGTAACGGCTTCCGCCCACACTTCTAATTAATTCAGTCTTCCACTTGGCTTCCTCTAAAACGTCAATCCTTGAATAGTTATTAGCAATTCCTTATTTTGTTTATTTTTTTAGATTTCCTTATTTTGTTTTTCGTCCATATTTTTTCGTCCATATTTTTTTCATATTTTTATATTTTTTCTGTGGGCAACTGGAATAAAATATTAATCAATTGTTTCTTTTTTATATTCAACACCACAAAACTGCATCTGCATTTATTATTATTATTATTATTATTATTATTATTATTATTATTATCATTATTATTATCATTATTATTATTATTATTATTATTATTATTATTATTATTATTATTATTATTATTAAAATTAAATAAAAGTTTTAAAAAAAAACGTCTCATGAGAAAAATATTTGTAAGAATTTCCCGTCATATTAGTTAATAATTCGATTTCATGCCTAAATCTGATTATTACAAATGGCTTCCTTTTTTTTCTTCCATCTATTCTTTTCTTCATTCAAAGTAGCAAATAGAAATATTTCTACTGTGTTTTCAATATCGTAAAAATATATAAATAAATATATAAATAAATATATAAATAATAATAATAATAACGATGATAATAAAAATCATAATGATAATAACAATAATAATAATAATAACATTAATAATAATAATAATAATAATAATAATAATAATAATAATGGCGATGATTAATAATAATAATAATAATAATAATAATAATAACATTAATAATAATAATAATAATAATAATAATAATAATAATAATAATATCTGTTTTTTCTTCGTTCAAGGAAACAGTTAGAAATATTTTTCCTGTGTTTTCGATATCATAAAAACAACAACAACAACTAATAATAATAATAAAAATAATAATAATAATAATAATAATAACGATAATAACAATAATAATAATAATAACAACAACTAATGATAATAATAACAATAATAATAACAATAATAACAATAATAACAATAATAATAACAATAATAATAACAATAATAATAACAACTAATAATAATATCAATAATAATAATAATAACAATAATAATAACAACTAATAATAATAACAATAATAACAATAATAATAATAATAATAATAATAACAATAATAATAACAACTAATAATAATAATAATAATAATAATAATAATAATAATAATAATAATAATAATATCTGATTTTAATAAGGGCGAGCTTTGCTCATTCACAAAGTATTTGGAAATAATAATAAAAGTGTTATTAACATTGTTCTTCTTTGAACTAATCAATGTAAAAGATTTATATCAAAACTAAGTATTGGCAGATGTGTCCGCCGACCTTGTTCACGTTGTTTATACATTTGTGTACCTTCATATTCCCTCCCGTCATATTTAAATACATGTTTTTTTTAAATATATACTTGTATACATGATTGTTTTAGCATACTGAAACCGGGTTACTGATGACGTAGGTGTTTTTCTTTCTATTAATTATAATTAACATGTATTTTGTTTACATTATTATTACAAGAAGTTAGACACAAGGTTAGGTGTGTTTCTGTGGAATTAACTGGATTCGAACTTCGAACACCCAGGTTATCTGCTCGTGCGGGTAACCATTTAGCCATCGTCATCAACCTCATTAAGAGACAATTATTCGATATTGTAATCGAGAGTATAAGTAAACTAGGTGGGAGAATATTAGTAAATGTGTTACATGATAAGGGCTGTCCCCTGTTCATGTAAGTATAAAAATAGAGAGATTAGTTAAAATGAAAATAAGAGAAAGCAGAAATCGAACCCTGGACATAAGTTTTAAAGAACAATAGGTTTAAATGGAATGTCCAGTTAATTCGGATGAAATAAATAATAAATAACCTATTCAATTGTTAAAAGAATGTGCATAATAAAATATGGGTTAAATAAATTAGATATGTAGGTTGAATTCCTTTGTGGAAACAACACAAGAAAAAAATAGGTTATTGGGAAATCAATGTCGGAAACGTGCAAAGTCGCGCATGTTGAAACACGTGAATTTTGCTCACGTGGCCGGGATGCATGGATTTCTCAATATAGGAAGTGAGAGTTAGTTGGTCGGAGAGACAGTCAGGGGAGACGGTCAGTGAGAAAACTCAGAGACAGGCGGACGTCTGAAGCGAAACGTCACTTCAGAAACTAAAATGTGAAACTTTGAATTCTTAATGAGGAAATCACGACCGGTCGTAAAGAAATAAATTCATCATGTGTTTTGTGATAAAGCTCATCTTTGTGTTTGTGATTTCTACAAAAAGGTAAATTGTATTGTTATTATATGTCTGTGTTATAAAATGTCATTACAACAACATCTCTCTCTCTCTAAGATACAACATCATATGTAATAAGACAAGAACTCTCACTAAGACTCATATCTTTACTAATAAGAACTCACGTAACATACGCGCACAAGTGGTATCGTCTAATACTAATAAGAATAACAATATAACAAATGGAGTGACATGGTTGGCCGTATACATATGTTTTATATATGTGTTATGATATATGTTTTTATGTATGTGTTACAATATATGTTTTATATATGTGTTACAATGTATGATTTATATATGTGTTACAATATGCTTTATATGTATGTGTTACAATATATGTTTCATATATGTGATACAATATATATTTTATATATGTGTTACTATATATGTTTTATATGTGTTATAATATATGTTTATATATGTGTTACAATATATATTTTATGTATTTGTTACAATATATGTTTTATATGACTGCGTTACAATATATGCTTTATATATGTGTTACAATATATGTTATATATGTGTTACAATATATGTTTTATATATGTGTTACAATGCATGTTTTATATATGTGTAACAATGTATGTTTTATATGTATGTATATATGTTTTCTATATGTGTTGCAATATATGTTTTATATGACTGCGTTACAATATATGCTTTATATATGTGTTACAATATATGTTATATATGTGTTACAATATATGTTATATATATGTTACAATATATGTTATATATGTGTTACAATATATGTTTTATATATGTGGTACAATGCATGTTTTATATATGTGTAACAATATATGTTTTATATGTATGTGTTACAATATATGTTTTCTATATGTGTTACAATATATGTTTTCTATATGTATTACAATGCATGTTTAATATATGTGTTACAATATATGTTTTATATATGTGTTATAATATATGTTTTATATATGTGTTACAATATATGTTTCATATGTATGTGCTACAATATATGTTTTATATATGTGTTACAATATATGTTTTATGTATGTGTTACAAAGCGATTGGTGTAAGATTGGGATTGTTGAGCGATAAACGATTCTTTGGGGAGGGAGTAGGAAGAGGATGATAAAACTATATGCAGAAATATTCCATTTTGTTGAGTTATTACGGGCTCATTATGAGCTAAAATATCTCGGCCAAACCTCGGGCATTAAGTAAGTAATCTCCTTTTTTTACAGAGAGTTAATACTTATCAAAGCTCGAAGGCCACTCGAGGATAATAATTAATGAATGTAAGGTGGTAGTTTAGTAATCGTCAATGGTGTAGAATTTGGATTATTTAAGAGGACGGCTCAACAAGAATTTGTTTACATTGCACTTTAATAATCGGCCAGGAGCCAGGCCAGTGGAACAGTGTTCTACAGGCGGGTAGTTTTGAAAAGAAGCGTTGTTCATGGAATCTGCATTTAGATTTAGGCACAGATAAAGAGTGGGGGAAATCATATATTGGTTGAAGCTAGTCGAATGTATTTTGTGAAAGTTTGACACGATGTCTTAGGATCCAAGTTTCAATTGATCTTACGTTATGAGGGTCAAAATAAATCCCAGCGTGTATACAGTCCAATAAATGTGGATTTGCGGTATATTGATGAAAGGTGACTAGATAATGTTTTTGCTACAAATACATCAAGGGCTACTCAATACTTATCAAAGAAAGTGTCACTCGTCCATAGCTTTCCTCAACAGTTAAAAAATGTTATTTTGCGTCAAATGTGCGTATTGTGTTCCATGTGAAATCTTTAATGCCATCCTCTCGAAAAGATATTCTACCACACCATTATAATAATAATGTCATTTGCAATTTCAAGTGTAGTTGCGGTGTCAACTACGTGGGTCGAACAACTTGGAGATTAGATAGGAGATTCCAACAGAACGTACCTAGTAAAATCTGATATAGAATATTCTGAGAAACGCACATACTTACCAACACATACGGGTCTTCAATGACTGACCATTTCATTAAAACCCCGTTATGTGAAGCGAACTTCAGCACGAACTCTTTTTCAAAACGCGTCAAATTTAACTCAAGCAGCGTGTATATCGCTTTCTCACCGATAGATTCCAATGAAAAAAATATTAAACGGTCTACATTTTTATCAGCTTGTATAATAAAACTGGTGTTATCTTTCTCTATTTTTTTATTTTTACTATTTATTTATTTATTCCCGGGTGAGACAAATGCATCTAACAGGTCGCGTTTGACCATACAGATCGTACTTTAGTGACCTCTGTTTAAAATGCTTTTTTTGTTTTGTTTTGTTTTTTGTTGTTGTTGTTGTTGTTTTTTTTTGTTTGTTTGTTTGTTTTTTTTTTTTTTGTTTTTTGGCAATTACTTGTTTTTATGTTTGTGCATTTATTCTAGTTTAACCTGATAAAATTTCTGGGTTGATTTTTTTTTTACTAACTTTGCTAAGTAACCGTATTACAAAAGAAAATCTCGCTTTGAAGTGAATATTTAAATGGCGCAGGTTCGTCCAGCGAATGTGACACTAAGCATTTGGAATCAATCAGATTAACCCAACCGAGAAAAGTAGATGGTATCTACGGAGACCGGATGTAGACACTACATAAATGGTCAATAGAGTATCCCATCCTTTAAATCATACACGTGACTCCAAAAGTATAATCTGATGAAGACTGTGCTTCTATCGCAAATATCGATCTAGTTCAGTAATAAACCGACACGACATATACACCACTATAAAACAGTATTATTTAAGTATATATATATATATATATATATATATATATATAGAGAGAGAGAGAGAGAGAGAGAGAGAGAGAGAGAGAGAGAGAGAGAAAATAAAAACAAATAAAACAAATAAAACAAATAAAAAACATCTACATATAAAATAAATTAAAAAAAACATCTATAAATAAAACCAATAAAAAACAAATAAAAACATCTACATAAAAACGCGATACATTTAGTAGTCAGGCGAGGCAGCCGCGTGATAGAGATTTAGGCTTCTTATCATGGGGTCCCGATTTCGAGTCTCGCTAGACTCTGATGAGTCGTAGACGACGAAACAAGTGTCAGTGGATAATTATATTTTAAAAATAATATATATGCCGCTCCTCATTAAGGGGGTACCAGATTGGTCAATGGGAAAATTATTTTCAACAAGCATTTGGGTAAAAATGCACTTTCGTATAAATATTTGAATTCATTCAAGAAAGTATCGCTAACAAAAACAAATAAAAACATCTACATAAAAACGCGATACATTTAGTAGTCAGGCGAGGCAGCCGCATGGTAGAGGTTTAGGTTTCTTATGTTTTTCTGACCTTCTGTACAATTTTAAATAAATGAATATTAAGCTCTTATATTGAAAAGGTTTTTCTTTGTAATCGAGCACTTTGTTGGAATTCTTTTCCCCCAAAAAAACAGTAAACATATATATATATATATATATATATATATATATATATATATATATGCATGTGTGTTTTCGCATGTATGTTTCTGCGTTTATATATTTAAGAAGATAAATGATAATGTCTCCCTATATATATATATATATATATATATATAAATATATATATATATACATATATATATATATATATTTATATATATATATATATATATATATATATATATATATATATATACTAGCAAAAGTACCTGTCGTTGACTGGGTCCAAAAAACAGCCTACAGAAAATGGACTCTGATTTATGAAAGTATGATAGGTTATGAAAAGGAAGAGTTGTAAAGGGATAGCTTCGAATTCAGGGGTATCAAAACTAAAGCAAAATATGATGAAAGTAAAAATAAAAAAGAAAAACTCCATAATTTATCATACCATACCTGTTCACACTGAAACACTTATCACAATATTCTGTGGATCTATATTAAAAAACCTTGTTAAACTTTGTGACATACTTCCATTCTATGGAGGTCAGCTGCGAACGAACACACCATAATTTTATTATACCATATTTCTTCAAACTGAAACATAATTATCAAAGTATACTTACGCAGATAGATATGAAAAGTCTTTATTAAAGTGTGTGCCTTTTTCGATGCTATGGAGGCCAGGCGCGAACGCAGACCCCACAATTTTATTATACCATCCCTATTTTTAAGTTAAAACATACGTATAAAAGTATTATCATGTACATCTATATCAAAAACACTTGTAAACTTTTTTTTTAATTTTTATTTTTTTTTATTTCCATACTTTGTGGACCAGTCGCGAACGAAGACCCCCACAATTTTAATGAACCACCGTTCTGCCAGATCAAACATACCCATTCCTGTGTATCGATACATCTTCTATCATTATATGTAATCCGTTTTTTAAAAATAGTCAACCATATAGGAGCCTATTCGTGACCAGACACACACACACACACACACACACACAGCTTTATATATATATATATATATATATATATATATATATATATATATATATATATATATATTAAAACGGAAGCGGAAGACCGGAAGCTCGATCTTTCGCCCGAATTATGCGGGCTTTTTCAAAAGGTGTGGTCACTGAAAAAGCCCGCATAATTCGGGCGAAACGTCGAGCCTCCGGTCTTCCGCTTCCTTTTCATATAATGTCGGGTTGTATCGATTTTAAAATTCATATATATATATATATATATATATATATATATATATATATATATATATATATATATATATATATAACTAATGGCAAAATTATTTTAGTAAATGATTTTTTTAGTAAAACTCATTTATTTAAGCACCAAGAACTCGTCAAGCAGGGTTAAACACTTAAGCTTGAGGAGTTTTTATAGAAAATTGAAAATTAAGGAATCTGGCTTTATTGGTGTTTAATGACGAAAAAACCTGCTATATCACAATGCAACAAAGCATGTAAGGGAGACAGAAACAAACAAATACTTTGTTGTCTTATCACCCCGGATGGCAAGTTTGTCACAGAAATCAAGAAGAGAATTGGACAATTTAAAACACTTTTTAATTGTATGAAATGCATTTTTACCAACAGTAAGATAAGCTTCAAGACAAAGACACATGTTATGACGTATGGATCATTTTTCTATAGGGACGAAAATGCTAGACCATAACCCCGGACACAGAACAGCGACTAGAAACAGTGGATATGTGGTTCATCCGAAGTCTCATCGACAAAAAGTAAAACAAATGCAAAAGTAATATAGCTGGATACAAGAGACCCCTTCTCGATAACGTTAGAGGAAGACAGTTCAAATTTTTCGGCCACATATGACTGACTATAGAATCTGTTATAGAGTGGCAAAGTCTGGAGAAAGAAGAGCAGAGGAAAACAGAAATTCACAGACAGTTTAAACAAATTTACAGCAGGGACGACACCAACAATAAGTGATTATCGATGTCTGCAAAACCGGACCGGACACTTGAAAAAGAAGAAGAAGAAGAAGAAGAAGAAGAAGAAGAAGAAGAAGAAGAAGAAGAAGAAGAAGAAGAATGAGCATAGATCAAATCCAAGACATATCTGAAACATATGAATTTTCAAATGAAACTTATACCAATAATATGCCAATCTAAATCCCTTTGAAATATCCTTAGGAAATTGAAATTTGAGGAATATTTATTCATTGATGTCCAACACTACACTAAAGCTATATATATTTCTTCATTGATAATCAACACTAGAGCTATATATATTTCTTAAAATTATCATTTTACAAGAAACAGACACTCACACTTCCGCTCATTTTCAAAATGTAAGGTTTTTATTTGTAACTCTTTGGGTACAATTGGAAAATTGCTTTTCTATGCGCTGATGAGATGTCCCAGTTTTGCAAAATTATAATTAATAAACTATTGTATATTCGTATGCAGTCATTGAGCTGAAACCATTGTTCTCTGTACAGTCGAATTTAGAAGAAAAAATATTATATATATATGTATATATATATATATATATATATATATTTATATATAGTTGGTAAAACTGGTAATTAGTAAAAACCTGAAGAGAGTGCTCAATACTATTGCAGAGCAAATATGTGTTTTATTTTTTATTACCGTTTTATCTGTTTGGTTACATATGTTTCGGATGTTGAGCCATGTTTACGATCCAACGGTAAACATGGTCCAACATCCGAAACATATGTAACCAAACAGATAAACGGTAATAAAAAATAAAACATATATATATATGTGTGTGTGTGTGTGTGTGTGTGTGTGTGTGTGTGTGTGTGTGTGTGTGTGTGTGTGTGTGCGTATTATGTACTCACTAGAAGTAATCACGCAGGTCATCATCAAAAATTTCTCTTCGAGAATCTGCCCGATGTAGTAATTTGAAAGAAAAATTTTAAAAAATAATGATAATGTCGTTCATCAAATTCCGTCTGTGTTTATTTAAAATATCACGTCAGCTAATATAATATAATACGTTCAAGACACAATACAAACATTAGGCAGAAACTATGCGGATCGACTTACTTTCTGACATTAATATGTTTTGTTTGGACTCAAAAATGAATATCGCAATCAGAACTGACTTTATTTTCTAATTGTAAGTTTTAATGCATTTTTAATTGATTTTATTTTTAATTTGTTTTCTGATTCCAAGAATCGCTTTAGAATGCCGACGGAAAACGTTTATGTCGAAACGTCGTCCCATCTGGGCAAGCTCTTCACCGTGTCAATGTACTGATATGTAATATATGTACATAATTTATGAACATTATGAGAAACTTTAGTAGATCCACTAATGTGTGTGCGCTCAAGCGCGCGCGCCTGTGTGTATATAGGAAGAGAGAGAGAGAGAGAGAGAGAGAGAGAGAGAGAGAAGGGGTTAAATTAGATTGAAATAAGTGCATCACTTATTTTTACTGATTACTAATTTCCTTATCAACGACCATTTCCAATGATCCAATATTTTTAGGAGTATCTGGACCAATTTATATCTATTAATAAAGAAATTCGTTATCGATTACCTTTAAAGATACACACTTTATTTCTCTCACTCTTTCGCTCTCTCACTCTCTCTCTCTCTTTCTCTCTTCCCCTCTCTCTCTCTCTCTCTCTCTCTCTCTCTCTCTCTATACATATATATATAGAGAGAGAGAGAGAGAGAGTGCAAACGATAAATTTAAACCTTAATAAAAAAAGGGACAGTAAAAGATTTGTGTGTGTTTTAACTGCTTTATTAAATATAAACAAATAGAAACATTTTATTCTATACGTCCACCTTCTGTGTCCACGACTTGCTGAAAACGAGACCTAACAGCACGAAAGGCTTTGACAGCTTACTCTTTCTTGATAGGGTAGAATCCTCGCCTTATGGGGGGTCTTTAGTGAGGCTACATTATTATAGAGGTGAGCATTATTAGAGACTTTTTCAAAATCACCCCATAACAATAGTCACAGGGGCTTCAATCTGGCGAACTAGAGGGCCAGATATTTGAAGGCACAAAAAGCGGTAACTCTCTTTTCAAAAAGGTCTACACTGTTTTGGATCCATAAGCGATTGCGGAGTCCCCGATTAGCATTACTTTCTTGGAATCGTGGTTCTTCTTAATTCAGAGTAAGAGAACTTCCTCTAGAATCTTCAGATATTCTTCAGGTCCACTTCACTCGTGAAGGGAGCATGATTTTCCCATCGCTGGCAGCAAACACCATGACAGAGGCAGGGTGTTTACTCTACATGAGACACAGTTCCCAGTGGAAGCTGTTGGCTCTTCCAAACCCAAGAAAGCCAGACAGAACAAATCCACCTGGAAACTTATGATGATCCGTTTTTATTGACAGTTCGGGCATGATCTACATGCGCTAGGGTTTCACTGAACACACAGTCAACAAAGTATACTATGTTGAGGTTTTAAGAGAGTTCAGGGAGAGATTCTGTCGGAAGGAGCCAGCACTCTTCAAATCAGGTCAATGGCATTTCCACCAGGACGGTGCACCAGTTCACAGCTCCATCTTTGTCACAGATTATTTGACCAAGAGAGGCATCAAGGCAGTTCCTCATCTTCCCTATAGTTCAGACCTTGTTCCCTGTGACTTTTGGTTATTCCCTAAGCTAAAAGAAATCCTTAGAGGCTGTAGTTTGGAGACAATTGAGGAGATGAAAGAGAATACGACGGGGTTATCGACACGCTCACACAAGAGGAAATTCATAGGGCATTCCAGAAGTTGTTAGAACGGTACAATAAGTGCATTGCAGCCAGAGGAGATTACTTTGAAGGCGCCTAGAGTTTCATGTGTGTATTATCAATAAAAGTGGACATACGAGAAAGTCTGGAAACTTATTTAAGGCATTTCGTACGTACGTTTATAAACAAATATATACTTATAATGTATATATTCAATAAAGTTATTCAAAATTGCCACAATTAATTAAGTTAAATAAAAATGGATTTACGGTTTCAGATATATAACTTTATTAAATATTTCAAAGCACAAAAGTATTCACTTAATTCACTTTTATATTGTTTTGTTGCTGCGTCTTACATGTGTTTCATTGAATGTCATGAATATACCAAACAAACCATCAAAGACTTATATGAGTTCCTCGGGGAAAATAAACAGTTTTATTTTCCTTGCATTGAAACGGAGAAGTAATGTTCAAATTAATTGGAAAATTTCAGAAATAATGAGAGAAAACATTAATAAAACATGAAAACAACAAAAAAAAACTAATCATTGTGCCGCGGCCAGATCTAAAACCGCATTGATTTTCTGGGATGATAGAGGGGCAAATCCATTTCATCAAGCGATTTAACATCTTTGCTAAAACTTTCCCATTGCTTCGAACAAACGATGCCTTTATAATCATCACACTCACATTTTGACCTCTTTCCTTTATAAATTGGGATCATTATTGCACCAATCCAATCTTGAGAGACAGGATTACCATGCCAAACAGCAAGGATGAGTGCTTAGACTACGTTGATAACGCTATCACCTCCAAACAGCAATAATTCAACAGTTAGCCATCAAGTCAGAGTGCTTTTTCTTTATTAATTTCTGTTAATGTACTTTTGGTCTCATCAATGCTAGGATCAATCATCATCTCATCGACGACCTTCTTTTGAAGGATACTGTTCATTACTATATTATTTACTTCAGGTGGAATATCAAATAGATCTCGAAAATTCTGTTCTGTTCATCGTTCCATCATCACCTCAACATTGTTGAAAAGAGTATAACCACCTTTGGATTTCACAACTATCAATGCTGGAGGCTGTGGCCCAAAAGCTTGTCTAATTTTGTAATACATATCTTTTGAATTTTTTCCGTTACACTCTGTCTAGATGTCTGCTGACATTTTGGCCCACCACTTGTTCTTCATTTGACGTGTATCGCGCTGTAATTTTAATTTCGCTTTTTTATACACTTTTTCTGCGGTTATTTTGGCTAATCCATTAGAACACAGACATATCTCCTGGGCCTTTTTCTTTTCTTCCAAAAGAATGGAGACTGCAGATTCATTTTCATCAAAACAATTACTATCTTTGGTTTTCTTAAAGCCAAGAATTTCAGTGCTTGTGACTTAATCTTAAAAATAAAAGAATTAAAAATAAAGATAAGATATTAAATACCAAAAACATCGTTTTTATACTTTATAAACACCTCATGACCTTGAAATAACTAATCTAGCAGCATACGTGGAAACATGGTGTCCAAAAAGCCACTGAAGGGTTTTGAACTTAAATAGATTCTTTATTTTTGATGATATCTTTCTATTCTTTAAACACAATCTGGTTAAGACACTGGAAATTATTTTAAAACATGCGAAATACAAACAATCTTTTTTTATGAAAAATAATGTCTTTCAAATGTTACCCATTTTCAGTTTCGCATATTTTTGCTCTCTCCAAAACATTATTCATGACAGATTGCAGAATCTCTGGATTCCAATTTAACTCCCTTATTTAGTTCGGCGAGCTGGCAGATCACGAAACGTCTAACTTCAACCCCTCCAAGAATTGAAGGAAAAACATCAGGCAAGAAAGAGTTAAATCACAATCCAGAGATTCTGCAATCTATTGTGAATAATGTTTTGTAAAGAGCAAGAATATACGAAGCTGAAAATATCTTAGTCAGATTGCGTTAAAATTACAGAAAGATAAAATTGCGTTAAAATTACAGAAAGATAAGATTGCGTTAAAATTACAGAAAGATAAAATTGCGTTAAAATTACAGAAAGATAAGATTGCGTTAAAATTACAGAAAGATAAAATTGCGTTAAAATTACAGAAAGATAAAATTGCGTTAAAATTACAGAAAGATAAGATTGCGTTAAAATTACAGAAAGATAAGATTGCGTTAAAATTACAGAAAGATAAAATTGCGTTAAAATTACAGAAAGATAAAATTGCGTTAAAATTACAGAAAGATAAAATTGCGTTAAAATTACAGAAAGATAAGATTGCGTTAAAATTACAGAAAGATAAAATTGCGTTAAAATTACAGAAAGATAAAATTGCGTTAAAATTACAGAAAGATAAGATTGCGTTAAAATTACAGAAAGATAAGATTGCGTTAAAATTACAGAAAGATAAAATTGCGTTAAAATTACAGAAAGATAAAATTGCGTTAAAATTACAGAAAGATAAAATTGCGTTAAAATTACAGAAAGATAAGATTGCATTAAAATTACAGAAAGATAAAATTGCGTTAAAATTACAGAAAGATAAGATTGCATTAAAATTACAGAAAGATAAAATTGCGTTAAAATTACAGAAAGATAAAATTGCGTTAAAATTACAGAAAGGTATCATCAAAAATAAAAAAAAATCTATTTAAGTTCAAAAGTCTTCAGTGACTTTTTGGACAGTCATATATATGTATATATATGTGTATAGTAAGTTATAAAATATATATGGCGATTAAGCTACACAGAATATTCCGCGTTTCATCATAAGCCTGGTGAATCCTAGCGTGGATGAAACGCGGAATATTCTGTGTAGCTTAATTGCCATATATATTTTATAACTTACTACCTAGCTCTACCTACGTATTGAGCACTGTTGAAGTAAATACTTAAAGTTTACGCATAAATTTATACTTTCGTATATTAATTTACGTGATTAAATGAAGTAGTTATATATCTATATATCTATAAAAGTGAACGTGTCTGTCTGTCTGTCTGTGTGTGTGTCTGTCTGTCTACATTTCCCTACGCAATAACTCTGTCAATTTTTAGTCTATTGACTCGAAATTTGAAATACCGGTTACTGAGATTTGGGAAAATCGATGTGACGGGTGTCAGCCAGAAATTTGGCTGTTAAGGGGTCAAATTTCAACGATTTGACCTTTAAGAACTCTACCAAACTCCTCCGACAATTTTGGGTCTAGACACTTGAAATTTTAGATTTAGGTTCCTTGAACATGGATCTAACTTAATAAAGTGATTTGAGCCCGAAACAATAAATTTTAAGGGGTCATAATAGGGGTCAAAGTTTTAAAAAATTAACCATTTTTTTTTTGTTTTTTTTTTTGCTTTTTTTGCACAGCATACACCTCCAAACACCCGAGCAACGCCGGGCACCCCTGCTAGTATATATATATATATATATATATATATATATATATATATATATATATATATATATATATAGTCGTCCACATACAGTACTGTCTCGCTGTTTCACAGCTCATCAGTGCAGCTAGACAGGCAACTACCTCAAGCTAGGATTAAAACCTGACCGCCTATACGGCAGTCAAGGCTCTTAACCATTACGTTAATCGGCGGCTGCTGTGCGAGTCGTGAATTAACGATGTTTTGGCATCGTCCGAAATATCTAAGCTCGATTTGTTTACACAAAGAGCATCGCTTCATACGCTAATGGTAATTCGTGTATCACTTCTCAATATGCTCAACTCAAGATGAGGAGCATTATAGTCATCCACATCCATATAATATATATATATATATATATATATATATATATATATATATATATATATATATATATATATTAAGAGAGATTATTCCAAAGATCAAAAATATTTAAAATCCATTAACCAATTGTAATGTACATATATCAATAAGAATTGTGATAGAAATAATAATGCAAGTGAGAATGGCACTAGAATAATTATTAAAAATAAAAAGAACACAAATGCAGTAGGGAACTACGTAGAAATAATAAAGAATTCGAAACAAAATGGCCAATAGTGGACAAGGGTAGAAGATATCAACCTAGTTAATCCAAAAGATGCAACCTATGCTTACTGGAAGCTAATCACATAGTGCATTCCAAAGAGGTAATTTTAAACAAAAAATTGGACGCCATACAAAGTTGTCTCCACAGAAATAAATTCCTACTCTCGCGACTTTAACCTGGGTAGAATAAACTCCAAATAGATATTATCAATAGACAGTAAAGTATAGGTTGGTTGGTTGTTTTTGTTTTACGGCATATCAACCCTTTTCGGGTTATTTAATGCCGAATCCAAAGATTCGGAAGAAAAATTTTTAATAGAATATATTTGTTGTTTTCAAATCAGTTTCTATTTAACCCATAGTTGGGACCCTAACAGGTACTACCACTCCGGGTCAGAGTGGACCTGGGAGCAATGGTAATTAAAGGGTGGTTCCACACTCCCCAAAGCCCGCAAGCTGGGGCCTCACTACTGGATATAGTTTAAGGTCATATCCAGGACCAGTAAAATATAGGGAACACACAAATCGACATATGAAAATATGAAGGGCAAAGTAATATAACAACTGAGTAGGTCAATTAAACGGTTTAAACTAACTAAGAGGTATAGCAATTACTCTAACTGTAATAATGGTTTTGGTAACTATGTTCAAATTCTGGCAATTTGCAACGATTAATTAAAAAATATAAAAAATATAAATAATTAAGTAAATTAATAAAAATTTAAAATTAGTTATGACTAAATAGGTGAGGGGGCATTGATTAGAAATGATACCATCCATTTGTTGGTAATATATATATATATATATATATATATATATATATATATATATATATATATATATATATAGCAATAATAATAAAAATAAATATAAAAATAAAAAAATTAAACTACAATAAAATAATAAATAAATAATAGAATAAAATAATTGAAACTAAGAACATATGAACCTTGAAACCTAAGTAATTGATAAAACTTTAAACCAACAGTTATCTACCCTTGACTGGCTCTCATAAAATTTAGGTTCCATAGCTAAACAATTTGAAAACGAGAGATACGCTATAAAATTACTAAATCATAATGTCACCAATATGATAATATTTCTCACATCGTAACTGCTCCCCAAGAGGACGGCTCCCCAACAGGGGAAGCAAGAAGCAACGGGGCATACCGCTCGGACACTAAACCAAAGGACGCCCCCCAGAAGGGAGAAAACTCACCAGCAGCTCCTCAAGAGGGCGACTCCCCACAAAGGGGAGAAAAAACAATGTTGGACGGGGCATCCCGTTCCGACAACAAAAATCAAGAGGCAGTAGCCCCAAAGGACGATAAGGGAGACAGTGCTCCCCAAGAGAGCGACTCCCCACAAAGGGGAGAAAAAACAATGTTGGACAGGGCATCCCGCTCTGACAACAAAAATCAAGAGGCAGTAGCCCCAAAGGACGATAAGAGAGAGAGTGCTCCCCAGGAGGGCTACTGCCCCAAAAGGGGAGCAAATCAAGAAAACGAGGGGGCATACAGCCTAGACCTCCCCAAAACAAAAGGGGCAAAAGCTCCCAAGGACAATAAAGAGGACAATGCTCCCCAGGAGGCTGACTCCCCAAAAAGGGAGGTATTTCCTGGAAGAAGTATAGAGCAGGGAGAGTCGGTCCCAAAGGAAAGCGGAAAGGGAAATGCCCCTCAAAATAGCAACCCTTCTGCAAAGGAACAGCAAAAACAGTCCAACCTCACCAAAGATCCAACACCAACAAGAGGGTCGGCATGGGGGAAGACTGTAGAGAAGCAACTGTCCCCTCAAGAGTATAGAGACTTGTACTTGACCAAGTACAGACAATACATAGAGGGGGCAGAAATTAAACCAGTGCCAGGCGCTTGGGAGGCAATCGAAGACAGAGTGCTCTCCCTCATCATCTCGGATATGCCGGAAAACCGCCTCCTAGGGATGAAAAAGGAAGACATGGCAGGGCTCCTACACAAGCTAAACATCCCGGTATTATACCTGTACCAGAGGAGCTACGCCATGTGAGACATCCTCCTACCCACCAAGGAAGATGCGGAGAGACTCTCCCTACAGGAAATTAAGTATGGGAGAATAAAACTAAAGCCCGAATACCAGGGCAGGACAAGGACCCGGGTGCAGGTATTCAATGTACCTATGCAAATATCAGCAGAAATCCTGGGATCCTTCTTCACACAGTTCGGCGAGGTGGAAAAAATAACCCCAGTGCGGTCGAAAACAGGCATGCACTTGGGCAGCTACACTGTGGCCATGAGGCTAAAGAAAGAAGGCTTCCAGGCGATACCAGCACAGCTGACATTTAAGGAGGCAACTATGACAGTAGTGGTGGAGGGGCGTCGTCCGCACTGCTGGTTCTGCCAAAAACAGGGTCACATGGCCAAGAGCTGCCCTCAAAGGTCAACTCCTACTCAAGTGACACTAAAGGCGGTCCCAACCTCTGAGACAGCAGCAGTGTCCAAACAGGCTGTCACAACTCCTGCAACCGGAGCACCAACCCCAGCACCGAGGAAACCCAAAACTATGCAGGAGGCCAAGAGGGAGGAATGGATCACAGTAATGAGGCAGAAACGGAAGCCCACAATCCCATCTGCCACCGTCCCACAACCAACCCAACAACCGAGGCAGCAACAACAACAGCAACCTCCACAATAGCCGCAGCAACAGCCATGGCAGCAGACACAGCAGCAGCAGCCAAACCAGCCGTTGAACCAGCCGCAGCAACAACATCAGTTGCCGCGGCCAATTCCACAACCAATGCCACGAAAACAGCGGCAACAACAAAAACAGCAGCAGCAGCAACAGCCAGAACAGCAGCAGCAGCAACAAAAACGGCTGCAGCAACCAGAACAGCAACAGCATCAACCGAAGAAACAGCAATTAGAGGAGCAGCAACAACCAACGGTCCCCACACCAATTGAGACGGGGATCAAGCGAAGAAAACACTGCTCCTCTGAGGATGAATCTGCTAGTGAGAGGGAGAGGAACTCAACCTCACCACTCCCCGGTTCATTCAAAAGAATAAAAAAGAAAAGGAAAGGGGAAGAAAAGGCAGCCCCCACTCCCTGTGAGCATACACCACCTCTAACAACAACACAACCCACTTCAACCCCCATACCACATACTGCACCAACACTAGACACCGCACCAACACCAACACCAACATCAGACACCGCACCAACACCAGACACTGCACCAACACCAACACCAGACACCGCACCAACACCAGACACCACACCAACACCAACACCAGACACCACACAGACACTCGTCCCCACACCAATGCAAATTGAGCCGCCATTCCAGAAAGAAAAGAATGAACCCGGGAGGGGGAGAGACCCTTCAGATTCTCCCACTTACGGACTCACTCCAACAGGGACTCTCACCCTCGAAACGAGAGAGAAACTTTGTTTTGTAGACCCCCTGTCTGTGGCAATGGGCTTACCACACCGGCAGAGAAAAAATTTAAAACCTCTGCTGGACTGCCAACAGATAGGGGGAAAAGACGTTAATGTCCCCTCTAATTTCCCGGACGCCCCACGGCTAACAACTTTCATCAGGCTTCCTGAGGCCTGCAAAACCAACGTGTGGACAATGCTGGAGGCCGCTGAAGGGGCTGGTCCGGGAATTGAACTGATTAGGAAAAATGACCCTTCCCTTGAAGAACTCGCAAAACAATGCAAGGGAAGGGTCCCAGTGTTGGTCCATCCGTCAGTCTATAGGGCCCTTAAATTGACTTACCCTTTGGATGTCGGCGGCATTGTGAGAGAAGGTCAGGACATGAAAAACCTGACCACCTTGAGCATTGCACACAATGTCGGTGTCCTTTCCCCGGCTGACTTCGGAGCTGAGTGTAACACACCTTAAGGTAGGTACCATGGCTTTGAATTTGGCTAGTCTGAATGCGAGGGGCTTAAGATCATCGGGCCGGGCGGCTCGCCTCCGGCACGACCTCTTGTCCCTGGGAGTGGATGTTGCTGCGATTCAGGAGACGCATTTCGTTTCCTCTGTGGACTGTCAGGTGCTGGCCCGAGATTTTGAGGTTTTCTCAGCATATGGCAGCCCGTGGGGGAAGGGAGTATCCTTGCTAGTTAAACGTACTGTTTCCGCGACGGTCGACGTTGTCGATAGGGATGTGGAGGGCAGGCTGGTCGTGGCAGATGTTGCCGTAAAAGATTCTGTGTTTCGGGTGATTGCGGTTCATGCGCCCAGCACCGCTCGTGAGAGGGTCTCATTCTTCAGTCAGCTTGACGCGTTTGTAGATTGTCGGAAGCGGGTAGTGCTAATGGGGGATTGGAATGCTATCTTAGACCCAGACATAGATAAGGTAGGAGGCGGAGCTAGAGGGTCGGAGAGGTGCGAGTCCAGCCTGGCTGATCTGATGGCTAGATGCGGACTGGTCGACAGGTTTCGGGTCGAGCATCCAGGGTGGGAAATGTGGACGTGGACCAATAGCGTTTCCTCCTATCCAAATACCTATTTGGACAGGATGTTAGTTAGGAGAGGCGAAGTAGACTTCCTATCCTGTCCCACGTTCACTTGGCTAGGCCAGACGGACCATAAATTAGTTATGGCCCAGCTGAAGCTAGGAAATAGGCCTAAATTAGCGGGGTACTGGAAGTTAAACACCTCCCTTCTGGAGATACAAGACTTCCAAGATCAGTTAAGAGAATTGATTAAAAAGGCACTAGTGGGGGCGGTTACCGGGAGTAAGTGGTGGTTAGGTCTCAAAGCCAAGATCAGAAGCTTCTCCGTCAAGTATGCCCAGCGCCTCGCACTAGATAAAGCCAAGACGAAGAAGCAGCTAGAGCAGAAACTAGCCCAGGCTACGGGGGAGGGTGATAGGGTTAGTCAGGAACTAGCTAAGCAGGACCTTCTACGCGAGACTAGTGAGCGTTACGAAGGCCAAGTAGTTAGAGCTAGGCTTAGAAAGATAGGAAAGAAACGAAGCAGTCAATTCTGATGCAGACGTGCGCCGTGAGGTTTCTAGGTGTGGCTCGGACAAATACATTGCGAAAATCAAACATCCGAATGGACGCACCCTGGAATCGACTCGGGAGATCTGCGAGGGGTTTCGAGAACATTTCGAGGAGCGTTTTACGCAGCAGCCCGATCTTCCGGTCTTTGAGTTTAGCGACTATTTGGCCGACTCTCCCCGCCTCTAGGTGGCTAGTTGCGAGGGCCGGGTGACGGAGCAGGAGGTCTTTACTGCGCTGAAGCAGGTCAGCTGTGACAAATCGCCAGGACTTGATGGTCTGCCATACGAACTGTACTTGAGGCTGTCGCCCATGTTTCTGCCTCTTCTGACGGATATGTTCAACCATTGGTTTGCTCAGGGATCCATCGCAGGGCAGATGACCAAGGGAGTGATCACATTGCTGAAGAAAGGTGACGGGCATGGAGGGGAAGAATTAGACGACTACAGGCCCATAACTCTGCTTAACACAGAGTTGAAGATTTTGGCCAAGGTCCTGTCGAATCGGCTGCAGGTTGTTATCGACGAGTTAGTTGAACCGGAACAGAATTACGCTGTGAAGGGGAGATCGATTCAGAACAACTTGCACCTGATCCGCACGATCCTAGAGGGGGGAATAGATGACGACACGGAAGCCGCGCTGATCAACTTAGATCAGTCCAAAGCTTTCGATAGGGTCGACCATCGTTTCCTGGCATCTGTCTTAGAGGCCGCCGGTTTTAAACCGGACTTTTGCAAGTGGATCTCCATAATGTATCGACAGCCCATGGCTGTCGTGCAAGTGAGCGGAAAGTGCTCGAAACCCTTTGTTATCACTCGGTCGGTTCGTCAGGGTTGTACGCTGTCGCCCCTGCTTTATGTCCTGGCTTTGGAGCCTCTTCTCCGCAAGCTGAGACATGGGGAGGCAAATTCGGCCCTGCGCGGAATGGCTCTGCCTGGCGGCTCAGCTGCCAAGGTATCCGCGTTTGCCGATGATGTCATGGTCTTCGTGTCGGGCTTCAGAGACATTGAGGTCGTGTCGGAGGCACTCACACAGTACGAAAGAATCACGGGGGCCAAGATAAACCGCAACAAGTCGGTAGGACTGCGGTTGAGTGCATGGAGTGGCAACGCAAACCTCCCGGCGCCCTTCAGCTGGACAGATGGCCCGGTCCGGATCCTCGGCGTGTGTTTCGGACCGGGTCTCCAGCTTGACAAGAATTGGTTGGAGGTACGGTAAAAGGTGGAGGCTGCAGTCAATTCGTGGCTTCCTAGGAAACTTTCCTTAAAGGGTAGAGCTGAGGCGTGCGCCACTTACGTCTTTCCTCTCATCCTTTACCGACTGGCCGTACTTCCCCTGCCTGCACAACACCTAAAAGCTCTTGTCGAACTCTTGTCCTCGCTCCTTTGGGACAGAGGAAGATACTGGGTGAGCAGACAGGTCTGTATTCAACGTCCGTGTGAGGGAGGTTTGGGAATGCCGGACTTGAAGTGTCATCGAGATGCTGAGAGGCTGGCCTTCCTGAGCCACTATATGCAGGATGACCAACCGTGGCACCCCGTGGTTACTGCCGCCTTCCCCGACCTCGTTCTCGACCCTTCCATCGAGAGCCGTCGCAGGCCGCGGGGAGAATCTGCCTACATGAAAGAGTGCCGAGCCGCGCTAAAACGACTACCAAGGTCCAGTGACCTTGTGATTGCTACCCGTAGGGAACTCCACAGGGATCTAGTGAAGGGGGCTGCCGACGACCCGCTATGCGCGCGTTTGGGGTGGCAGCAGAGTGAGATCCGCTCCGCGTAGAGCTGGGCGCCAGGTTCGATTCATCTGAACAATTCGGAGTTCTCTCTGACCTGGCGATTGGCCCGAAATGCACTTCCACTCAACAACATACAATGCAGTTCTGGGTTTTTGGAGTCACCTGATTGTCCCCGTTGTGGGACAACGGCCGTAGAAACTACGGATCACGCTTTCTTCGATTGCCGCGAACTCCGCCAGTACTGGTCGTATGTCAGCGGAGTGACGGCTTGCATCGATCCTGAGCATCCTTGCCCAATTACTGTATCCAACAACATTGTATACAGTAATTGGGCGAGGATGTTCAGGATCGATGCAAGCCGTCACTCCGCTGACATTTCCCACCCATCGGGAGCTGGTCCCCTTTTTCCCTTCCCCCTCCCTCTCACCACATTAAAAAACGGCCTTGTGCCTAATTTGCTCAGTGGGGAAGCAAATAAATACATACTGCAAGCAAAGACCATATGTGGGGAAACGCCACATATAAGACCTTGGTCAATGTAGGGGAAACCCTTAATACCAATTGTCACTATACAGCTCCCCTACTCCCCGGGGAGTTGGCCCCCATTTCCCCTTCACTCCTCACATTAAAAATCGGCCTTGTGCCTAATTTGCTCGGTGGGGGAGCAAATAAACACCCTATTGTTCTTGGCCTTCGGGGCGGGATCAAAGTGTAGTATCTGTTCTGCAGATGCTGCACTTAAGATAATTTGTACCAGTCAATGGAGGGGAAACCCTCTATACTGGGACAATTATTATTTTTGGTAACCAGAGTGCCCCCTTTTTGCCTACTTTTAGGGGAGCTGGTTTTTACCCCACATTAAAAACGGCCTTGTGCCTAATTTGCTTTGGTGGGGAAGCAAATAAATACATTAAATATTAATATGAAGACACCGGTGAGTTTTTACAAAACAATTGAGATATAAAAACTTTTGAGACAATTAATTAACTAGGGATTAATTTTAATACATTAAGTATGGTTTAACTATGGTTTAACGGCCTAGATTAGAATTAACTATGGTTTAACGGCCTAGATTAGAATTAACTATGGTTTAACGGCCTAGATTAGAATTAACTATGATTTAACGGCCTAGATTAGAATTAACTATGGTTTAACGGCCTAGATTAGAATTAACTATGGTTTAACGGCCTAGATTAGAATAAATTAAGTAAGGAATTCAGAGTTACTTCCTCTGAAATAGGTTTTGTTTATTATTCCATCGATGGAAATATTATTGTTACAAAAAATAATTATTATTCGTTAATATCCTAAGATATCAATAAAGATTATAGAGTCATCTTATTTTATTTATTTTACATTATATTGTCGTATTTTGTTTATTTTATTGTAGGAAAAATAAATAAATAAACAGCATTGCAGTATTAACTAGTTTAACATTAAAAACCCCAAGTAAGACAAAAAATACGAAACTTTCTATATGATAGTTCTGAATTTTGAGTAAAGGTTGAATTATAACCAAATTATTTGCGATTCATCAATAAAGGAAACAATAGAAACAATAAATTAAAAGTAATAAACCATAAATCTAATTAATCCAGAATTTTTGTCCGGTTTCAAAATAATCCAAATTTAAATATTCTCGCCGTATTTTAGAGCAAATATACGAAAATAAGCCCTATATAAATTTCTTCAACACAGTTGGTTGATATGTTAAAACATGAGGGGGGGGTAATCATTGCCCGATATAGTTTTTGATGAAAAGAAAAATATGTCAAGATACGTACGAATTTTGTATTTTTTTTATCATATCTGATGAGATGTAAATATGAAATATAAAGTTTCGTATGGGTTTGAATACTTTAAACAAAAACCGACTGAGGTGTTTGGTAGGCAAAATTTTTCAAACAAATATATATACTCATACATAATGTATATAGAAAGAGGTTTGTGTTTACTATAACCTTTTTATGCAAATATTACACAAGTATAAATCATCTAGAATATCTGCATGAATATAATTACACGTAATAGTTAACTAAAGATGATCATCACATGAGAAAATTGAAAAAAACTAATAGGGAATTAATTAAAATGAATGTTTAAAAGAATATTCAAATCAGCTAGATCTTTTGCAGTTGAATGCAATTCCACGACCCATATATAACAAAGTTGTATTTTCTTTTTAAATAAATAGAAAAAAAAGGTTTTTAATATGAATATCAATACACGAAGCAATTTCTAGGAATATGGGATATATATATATATATATATATATATATATATATATATATATATGGTGAACATCTTAAAACATGAGGGGGTGGTAATTTACCACCCGATGTAGTTTTTAATGAAAAGAAAAATATATCAAGATACGTACGAAGTATGTATTCTTTTTCAATCATATCTGATGAGATGTAGATATGAAAATTTTTAAATGATATAAAATTTAAAATTGTCTGAGTTATGTCGAAACAATTGTAATATCCGAAAAAATACAAATATAAAGTTATTCCTTCTTGTTGTTTTTGGTTTTGCCACTTTGCTTATATGCATACATACATACATATATATATATATATATATATATATATATATATATATATATATATATATATATATATGCTTCTTAAACAGGATGATGATACTTTTCTAAAATGATATACTTTGAAATTAATTTATTTATAAACATTAGGTCAAGAGTGTTAATATATTCGAATAGCTTAGCGGTAAAGTTATCTAGCCGACAGCATCAAGGTCGCTGTTGAAATATATATATATACGTGTATATATATATATATATATATATATATATATATATATATATATATATATATATATATATATACACACACACATACACATGTGTGTATATGTATTCAATAATATAATATGGGAATTAAAACACTTTTTAATTATATTTATTTTATTTTATTGTTCATCTCATGTTTAATATAGTTTTAAAAATTGAAACCTTCCAAGGCTAAATAGACACGTACATACACACACACATACACACACACACCACACACACACACACACACAACACACATATCTATCTATCTATCCATCTAGCTATCTATCTATCCATCTATATATATATATATATATATATATATATATAGAGAGAGAGAGAGAGAGAGAGAGAGGGAGGGAGAAAAAGAGACAGAAAGAGAAAGGGAGATGTATGTATATTAGTCCTCGCGCGAAAGAGCAGGACGCAAAATAGTTTAAATAATAATAATAATAATAATAATAATAATAATAATAATAATAATAATAATAATAATAATAGAATAACAATAACAAAGACTTTCGCTGGCGAGGACTACTATTGACCGTAACCAGTTTTGAAATTTTCATCTCTATTTTTCACGTTATGTACTGAATATTTGTTAATGAAACCTATATGAAATATGCAATTTAAAAACATTATCTTTCATCTAGCAATTAATGATATAGATATAAAATTTTCAATGTTTTTGTTTCAGTGCAACAGAATGTACATTACATAAAATAAATCCAAGGTAATTTTTTGATTCACTTTAAATTACATTTTTATACCTTACTTTGTAAAATTTATGAAAGTGCACTTTGAAGATAAATAAATTTCGAATTGAATCCTTTATTTTTAAAACATTTTGTTTAACAATTTTCATGCCTTGGATGAAATGCTTTTCTAACTTGTACATATATGTTCATGCATATATTTATAAAGTAATAATTAGTTGACTTATCCTTATACACGCACACACACACGCACACACACACACACACACACACACACACACACACACATATATATATATATATATATATATATATATATATATATATATATATATATATATAAGACGAGGACAGATAATGAGCTGAATCAGACAGAGACATGGATTGATCGATACTAAGTGCTTAGTTTGATACAAGACCGCAATCATCCATGGTAAAATAAAAGAAAAAGGGTTATCTATTCACAACTGCTAATAAAAATCTGTTCGTTAACCACAACGGATGTTCAGAGATCGGACAGCTTTAACGCGCCTAGCCAGACGATGCATCACTAGTGAATCACTTCCTTTCGCTGGTGTTATTTACTTTTTTCCCCAGTAACAATGTTAGACACGCAGCCAGTTTAACGTGTGGATGCGAAATGGGGAGATAATCTGTCCTCTCCCAATCAAAAGAACTGCATGGATGAAACATTTGCCGCGATAGGATCAGTCTGGATTAACTGGTTGGGGCGCATCGAGCGACCCGTTATAAACCCAGCGCCCCCTCATGGAGAAGGATTTAAAGTGTGAAGGTATGGTCACCAAGAATCGATCAGAAAGCAAGAACAGATACTAAACTTTCATCGTTAATGATGATGGATGAGATCCTTAACCTTTCGGGGTCGGGGGGGGGCGCTTCATTATTTCATCCAACGTGTCTTCGGCAAGAATAGACTGGCGGCACATACAGCACCTAGTACTACCAGATGGTCACCCATTTTAGTACTGACCAGGTTCAACCTAACTTAACTTCGGTGATCTAACTGAAACTGGTGTGCCAACGTGATTATGCCGTATATTTAATCGTTTCAAGTGCTTAGTAGGTATTTACTTTCTTCGAACCGCAAGATGTGACACAAGGTCAGAGGATGAGGAGAGCCAAGCTAACGCTCCTAAAGAAAGAGCACTCTGTCCAATTAAAAACTACGTCGGCAGCCGCGTCGGCATTCTCTGGTAGATGCGCCTCAGCCAGTAAGCAATAAATTTACTTACCCCGAAAGACGAGAAGCAACTACATGGGAGAGTAGAACCCGTAGAACTACCCAGAACCACAACTCAGCCCGACAGATGCAAGGCCATTCCCTATTCAAAACGGGTCAAGACTGTCAGACTGTATCGAGGACATACCCTCGACTAGCGTGAATAGCGATTGAACAGAATATACATAGATTTATTTCGAATGAACAGAATATACATAGATTTATTTCGAACTAGCGGGGGTACCCGGCGTTGCCCGAGTGTTTGTTTCCGGGACGGGGGGGGAGTTTTAAAAAATGTTATGGTAGGTAAGTAGGAAGGATCAAACCCGGAGTCATGAGTAAAAGTAGGAAAATAAAGTGTGAAAAAAAAACAAAACAAAAAACATCTGCAACGTTAACAGTTCGGCCGCCAAGAAAAGTTCATTCCAGTTGTTTAGGAAAAAAAAAAAAAAAAAAAAAACGACTACGGTAGGTCGGCGCGAACGTGAAAATATAATTTGAATTGTCCAGCACGCTAACCACTACGCCACAGAGCACTGCAGCTTAGTTTAGTGATTTTAAATAACTTCACATGAAAGAACTACGAAGCCAAACCGGTGTTCTCTTCTCAACTGTTCCTTGTGAACGATCCCCCAAACAGTGTTAAGTGGTGGCAGGGGGAGGAGGAATTTATTAGAGAGAAAATATTTTACCACTTCCATTGATCTTAACCGATTTTGGCCGTGACTTCTCAGCAGAAAAAGTATAGAAATCTAAGATTATCGAGGAATCTGAGAAATAATAAGCCTATAACACACCTCAGATATTGTTCTGCCGTTTGTGCATATTATATTTGCATGAAATATCTTGATTTTTAATCCTATTAATGTCAAAATCAGACGGGAAAAAATGAGTTCATTTTATTTATATAGAGAATAGAAGATAGAAGAAAAGAAGAGAATAGAAGATAGAAGAGAAGAAGATAGATAGAAGAAGAGAAGATGAACAGAATATACATAGATTTATTTAGAATGAATAGAATATACAGAGGTTTATTTAGTTGTTTTTAGTTTTGCTTTTTTTTTACTTGGGTTATCATCACATCAAGGCCCGTATGTCACTCTAGAATACGGATTAAATGTTAGGTTGATGGTGGTGTGACAAGATCAGTTACGGTGGAACTTTGATAAAGCTAAATTATGTAAATAGCCGATTCAATAGGAATTTACTCTGGTTAGATTTGAAGATAAGCATGTTATAGTCAGCTGGAAAGCAGACACACTGTATTGCGTTCCACAGACGGACAGTTGTAGGAAGGAAACTCCGTTCATGGAATTCTCGTTTAATTTTGGGTACAGATAGATTGTTCTTTATCGAACGTACTGTTTATGTATTCATTGCACAAGCCGTGATCGGTAACTTAATCTGCCGATTCAAAGTTCTTATTTAATTCCAATATCAGCCGCAGTATCATATTTTGTACCAGTTAGTGGGGCAACAGAAGAATTCTCCTATCCGAATTCCAATTACTGCTGAAAACAAAGTTTTATTCTTTTAGAGTTTACAATGATACACGTTTTGCAAATAAGAAATCCTCATCCAACCAAATAAAAAAATGTCCAAGTAAACATAATTAATTAGCTTCATCTTACTATGGAGTAAAACTGATCTATCCATTTCAGAAATAAATTGACTTACCCAGAAACAATAACTGCACTTACATCTAAAGATCATGGCAACGATTTGTGGCAGTTATGGCCCCATAATCATGACGTGTACTTCTGAAACATACTTTTGTTAATACATTCTTTGCTAATTATACTATTGTGTTTGTCTTGAGTAATACTGGCCAGCGAGGCCACCACACATATAAACTCAATTGGCTGTCAGATTCCAGAAAACCAAAATGACTATATAACGCCACTCACCTCCTCTTTTTATTTGCTGGATTATATTTACTTTCGACCGGAAATCCTAGATATCTTATCTTTTTCTCAATCATTCAAAGCTGGTCACCGGAACTTACTACATTCATTGTTATCCGACCAGCCAGAAACTGACCACTTGAGATAAGGGCTACCCAGCATCCATTTAAAGAGCTACTCTGTTGCGAATTCATGAACATCAAATAACATCTATCTAAGGGGTCACCGTATTTGAAAAGTCGTTAAATTTGGTAGATAGTTGGACGAGTCATAATCACAACAGGGATCTCTGTGTATGAAGAAAAATATTTTATCAATTGGACAAATAGAATCCTAGTTTGCCCAAACTCCAGATCAGATATATTTCTAGTTTCCTATATAGTCTCTCTTTTCTTTTTTTCTTTGTTCAATATTACTCGCATCAAATTTGCCATTCGTATGCATTGCAAACATGCAACCAACTACACATGCAACCAATCAGTGCCTGTTTACAATTTTTAATATTTTATTGAGTTCTATATATTTTAACTCTTATTCACCCCAAACAATTCATATTGTCACTTAGACGTAAGGGGTTACTATATGACGCCATGCCTATGTAGGGAGTTGAGCAGCAAGATATCTGTTCGCATTCATTTAATTTACTGCAGGGAAAATGATTAAAGGAGTAAATTCCAAAGTAGAATGTTTTCCGGTATCTATAACAATATACATTGAAGAGGTATGATTTTGCTGCTGTTAGGTTAGTTGGAGTATTTACATTAAGGGGTATAAGTCATATGAATGCGTCAAAGCACATTTGATTAAAGTATTTATAAAACTGGGATGCCATTAGCGATCACATCAGAGATGTTCCATGGTTACATATCTTTTCTTTTGCGAAATGAGACCACTGAATGTTTCAAAGCAGTAATTGAAGCACATGTGCCTTCACGGAAAGTCTATAGTAAAACCCACTCTCCCCAATGGTTTACTTCTACTTGCGCAGATACCATTGCTCAGAGGCAACATGCATATTGCAGATTTATTAGGCATAAGTCCATTACAAACAGACAAAAGTTTATAGAAGCTAGAAGTAAATGTTTAGAAAGAAGTAACGACAGCTAAGAGAGAATATATCGGAACCACCAGAAAACGCATTGAAACGCAGAAATTAAGAACTCGTGATTTCTGGAAAATCTACACCAGTGTAGTAAATAATGAACAATTAACAATTCCTCCGTTATCCAACAATCATGCTGTCCAGGTAATTTTTAATCGGGCAGAGTGCTCTTTCTTTGGGAGTGTTAGCATGACTCCCCCATCTTCTTACCTTGTGTCACATTTTGCGGTTCAAAGAAAGTAAATACCTACTAAGCACTTATTGTAACGATCAAATATACGGCATGTAGTTGTTTGAATGGCAACCAAGAAAGCTAACATACTAGCCCGTCAATATTCCTCAAACTGTACGTTGGACCCAGCAAACCACTCCCTCCCTTTGCAGATTGAAACCACACTAGACGATCTTAAAATCATTCTTTCTCAAATACATGATATCATAAAAAACCTAGATACCTATGAATAATGTTCAGTTTCATTATTAATCTAATTGCGTTCTTTCTTTTCTATTTTAACATTTTTTTAATGCTCTTTTGAAAAATGCCCTCATATAGTATCGACAGTGGCAGTTTGACAAATCTTATCTACATTGCCTACAGGCATTTTTTCTGTTAACAGGCCTTCTTTATCTCGGTGGCCGTGGTTCAGTCAGGTAAGGCTAAGGTATTTAGATGTCAACTCCTGTATGATAGGGGGGTGGGTGACGAAGCATGGTCCAAAGAGAGATATAGAGAGATAGAGATAGATAGATAGATAGATAGATAGATAGATAGATAGACAGAGAGAGAGAGAGAGGGGGGAAATTGTCATTTCATATGGAAGCCCATACGTGTGAACTTTGGATTTTCGATATGTTCGGATAAGATGTGATTAATTCGTAATTATCGACCTCTTTCTGTCTACCCCGTCCTAATAGTCAATGACTTGATTCAATAACAAAGTAAATAAACATTGCCTTCAATCTTTTGTTTAATCTCGGCTCTTATTTTTCGAAGTATAAACAACCTTGTCGCAGACGAAGTCCTCAGTCGGAAAAGATTACATAGGAATAGAACGGTATTTTATGAAAGTTTATGTATTTCATTTTATTATGACTTGTAGGGTATTAGATACCGACTCAGAGAGAAGATATATATGACAACTAGGACAGATGAATGTGAAGGTTTACCAACGATTTTCATCTCCGCCCCCCAAAAAACATTATCAGGGCTTTGATAGAAGAACGTAGAAGCATAAACAAAAGCACGGGGACGAATGCAATGGTTATAAAAAACTAAGATTACCATTATTCTCTTCTGTTGGATGATCACCCACTTTTGGGCTGTTGGGGAATAGAATGCGTAATTATCTTTATCAATATTATTTCATGGTGTGTGCCAGTATTTGTAATATTTACAAATGTAATTGACATTCTTTAACGAAATCTATTGTCAATTGTGTATACATGAGACAAAACCAGACATTCTCAACCGCCACCTCTGTCTTGATAAAGCTAAATCAGTTAAGATCACTGATGTGGTTAATAAAGGCAACGTTTAGGTCCTTATCACCAAGAGAATTCTAGAATTTTTAAATATCAAAACTTATTTCCCGTTCATTCTCAAAATAAGTTTATGCTTGACCTTACTTGACTCTACATTTCCGCAAAAAAATTGTTTCCCGCTACTCCTACATCACCTGAGCCGGAAGTCAACGAACATTAACGCATGTTAGTTTAAAAGAAAATAGATGATTATATATATATATATATATATATATATATATATATATATATATATATATATATATATATTATCATTTGCTATAATGATTATCAAATACCTACAGACACTAGTGTTTAATCCTTTTTGGAAACGTCAGTGCAGGGCATCACGATTGACACCAGTTAATAGATTCGAACCCGTCGATAGAAGCCATCTCTGGCTTCATTAGCAAGGACCATATCCATTCGGCTACTGCTAACCGCGAGAAATGCTGTTGAATTTTGAACATTTATTTCATTAAATGTTTTTAATGTCAGTCAGAGAGATCTAATCATCATATGATGATCAGCGCATAAGATCTAAATTGACCGACTTAATTCCACTGAAAGTGCTCAACGATAAGAAACGAATTTCTTAAAGGGGCTGACATAATTATTTACTATAATAATTATCAAATACCTACAGACACTAGGGTTTCATCCTTTTGAGAATCTTCAGTACAGGGTGTCACGATTAACACCAGTCGATATATATATATATATATATATATATATATATATATATATATATATATATATATATATATATATATATATATATATATATATATATATATAAGCAGATATTGTGAAAGACAACGGACATATTTTGTTTTATGGTTCTTTTTTTTTTTTTTTAGTTTTTCGATCTTCCGTATAGTCTTTTTATATCAAGCTCGAAAATATTAATGCAAGTTTCATAGTCGTCACGATCGCTTTCTATTCAACTGTGAAGCATTTTCAGTTGGAATTCATGTCATTGATGAGTTGAAGGTGAAGAGGGGCGAAAATGGAAAGTAGAAAAGTAAAAAGTAAAATAGACAATAAATTGTATCGTTATATCATTTAAACACTACCGTGTTTGAATATATGGTTAAGTGGCAGCTTTGGTAATTTAGAACTGCTTTAAAGCTTCATCTCTCACTCATTTTTCGACCAAATTTCACACAATTATTACGGTTTATAGATCACCTTCTCATCTATATTGTGAAAAAAATTTTTTTCAATTTTTGTTCAGTAAAACAAAAGTTATGATGAATTTTCTGATGTTCAAAATCGTAAAAATATGTAAGGAGGTGAGCGACGCTTTTTATGACTGGTTTCCATAGCAACCACATCGCTTCAGCGACTACTGTTGCTACTAATTCGAAAAGAGAAGTAACAAGTGAAACAGAGAATTAAAGCATGAAAGGGAGATAATGGGGGGCTATTGAAAGCAGACGAGTGCCGTATATTGTTATTACATATGTGTTCATGGGGGGGGAATAAGACTGAAATTAAATAAAGAACAGCGAAATTAATTGGAAACCTGGAAAAATCATTGATTACAATACAAAAATGCGAGCATGAAAAGTAATATGGTCAAGCTTAAACATGGAAAAGTAAAAGATTAGTTGTTAACACTGGAAAAGAAAACAAGATATTCTATTAAAAATATAATAAATTTATAACTTAAAATATTGCAGCATTAAGAATCTTTTTTAATTCAAGTTATATAATCAATTCTTAATGCTGCAATATTTTACGTTATGAAGTTATCATATTTTTTTACTGGAATATCTTGTCCTTTTCTTTTCCAGTTTTAACAACTTAACCATTTAACCATATTACTTTTCATGTTCGCATTTTTCTATTGTAATATATATATATATATATATATATATATATATATATATATATATATATATATATATATATATATATATATATAAAACAATTTTTGCTAGATTCCAAAGTCCAAGATTTTATTCATCTTCCATTCATTTTTTTTTTTTTTCAAAACAAAAACTTCGATAAATATGCAAACCTGTTTCGTTTATGGGAAAACAACTAAATTTGATATTTACTCCGTGGACTCATCAGAAAAAAAATAAAATGTTCTCATCGAGAAAAATGCGATGTAACAGATAAAAAACTGAAGTAATCAAAACAACTCACATCGAATTCATGTATAGTTGCAGGAGTTTATTTTAAATCACTATCTATTATGGACCGGCAAAAAAAAAAAATATTCTTCGGTTTTGGGATTGACTTACATTTTTAAAAGAATATCTACCACTCTCGCTGTCTCTCGGTGCACGCTGCGTGACATCCACTGTTATTTTACACGTTCTCTCTCTCTCTCTCTCTCTCTCTCTCTCTCTCTCTCTCTCTCTCTCTCTCTCTCTCTCCATGTATAAACTGTTAAAGATAATAAATAAATACAAAAAGAATTAAAAAATTTGAATAGTCTAATTGGGTCCAAATAACAGTCTCCAATCTAATAGGTCCCGCACTGTCAACTAAGCACCAACCCCTGTGCCATCGCCGCAATCTTGCATTCCTGTGCATGTTTTACAAGTATTTATTGGAATGTGTTCTGATGAACTCATTGCACTTTATCTCCTCGACGTGCATACTTTCGACTCGCCCGACAAGCAGAAAAATCTCACCTCTTCAGAGTAGAGGTCCCTAGATGTCGGAAAGGTTTTTAGTCTGATAGTTTCTTCAATCTGATTGCTACACTTTGAAATTTCCTCCCTGTCACCTGCCTTCCTGATTGTACTGACATGCAGAAGTTTAAATGTAATGTAAATCAACATCTCACTTATCTCCTCTAAACATGGTCCAAAAATAGTAGCCTTGCTATGTCTTGTCTGGAGGTGCAGATGACTACAAAAAAGGAGGGATATCACCAAAAGTAGTAATAGTATTTAACGCATAACCGTAGAGAGAAAAAAAAAGACATGGAAATACAGCGAACAGAAATAGACTAATTTTAGATTTTATCTTTTCCTTTTCTCATATAAAACTGTCTTTACAAACTCACATTTTCTAGATTCAAACAATTGAACCTGTACTCAACAGTTGACTCAATGGGTCACTTTTTTTTAATATTAATTGACGCCCATTTAATAAAACTGAAATGGTTTCCGCCTTGCTATATAGACTTTCTTTAACTGGACCAAGTGTTTTCAACAGTTGACTTAATCAATCTCTGTTAACACTGATTTTTTTTTCTCTCTTTTCTTTCTTTTTTATATCGGAACAATTGTTTAACACCGAGTACGCCATCGGTAATCCAAATGATCGAACACAATGTTGACATGAACTGATTGGGAAGGTGTGTCCTTTCTTTGAAGGCGTATACATAACAAACTGCGTAATGCACTGGTTGTTTGCGTTTATTCATGCGCAGTCATGTCTGAGCATGTGCAACTAAGAATACGAGCTGTGTTTTGGTATAGTGTAATCGATCTATTTGCAAACGGTCGTAATGATTGTGAGCCTAGGTGTGATGGCAAAATAGATTTCGTGATTTTGTAGTTAGCATCAGACGCTACCCACACGCACTAACACGCCTGATTGCCCATTCCCGATCGCACACATACGCCAACGCGTTATGTATACAAAGCCTAATATATTTATTCATTTATTTATTTATTTGTTACTAATTGGTGTTTGACTCCTGTGTTTAAAACTATTTATCGTTCACTGTAAAGCATCATAGTAAGTAAATACCTGTAAATCGGCGATGAAAGCAAAGGAAACTTAGGTCAAGTTTTGCAAATCATCAAATATTTTCTTTGTTGTTGTTGTTGTTGTTGTTGCTTTTCTTCTTTTTTTCTCGCCTTCATTTCTTTCTTCTTCATTATTGTAATCTTCTGCATCTCCATCCTTCTCCTCCTCTTCCTCCTCTTCTTTTGGTAGTTTTCTTAGTCTTACACTTCTTTACCTTCACTTTCTTCTTCTTTCATTTGGTCATTGGAATGTAACTTACCAATACACACGCGCGCGCGCTCACGCGTATATATATATATATATATATATGTATATATATATATATATATATATATATATATATATATATATATATATATAACGCGATGGTTGTACGTTCGATCCACGACCGGGAAAAGGTGCACGTCTAGCAGCGCCGATGAGTTGTGATATAACGAAACACTACTGTATGCGGACGATTATTTAGACCCACTCTTTGGTTGAGCACTGTTGTAAATGTATTTCACCTGATGCTTAGTTTAGCTATTAAGCGAAGCTCACTATCCGTTTGTTTGTAAACAGAATAGTAGTTCGAGCACTTTGAAGCGATTATTTAATAGGTACTTGATGATTTGTGGTCCTGTAGTTAGAACTGCCGATTGTCCACGCGATGGTTGTAGGTTCGATCTACGACTGAGGACAGGTGCAAGTCTAGTCGCACTGATGCGTTGTGATATAACGAAACAGTAATGTATGTGGGTATATATATATATATATATATATATATATATATATATATATATATATATATATATATGGGGGGGAACAATGTGTTTATTCAATTATTAAGGCTCTTTTATTTATATCAATCCTTTAATTTATGAAGCTCAACGTAACTACAGAGCATATACAAATAAATGACAAAAGTCTATATTCCAAATTTAAAGATGTTGTTCATCTTAGCGGTTATTATTTCAGCATGTTAAAATGTTCAATTCTTGACAGCACCTGTTTCGTAGCGCAGAATCATTCATATAATTATTACGTCAATTTTTTAATTTACTTACTCACCAGAAGAATAGGAACTCACCGAGTTCAAAAGAGAGAGAAGGGGAGAGGGGAAAGAAAGAAAGAATTAATGTCAAAACTATAGACTTGAATACAAATGAACAAAAGAATAAAAGGGGATCCAGTTATTACATTCTATACTATTCGGGTATTCAAATTAGCTCAATACCTGAACCTTCAGGTTAAACAGAGATATTGTAAAGCAAATTGAAAACAATAGATTTATAACAGTATCAGTTCGAAGAATTTACGATCAACAAAGATTTGGCGTACGATCTTTTTGGCGTACGATCTTACATATATATATATATATATATATATATATATATATATATATATATATATATATATATATATATAGTAATGTGTTTTTTTGAATTTTAAATTATCAATCACATTACTAAATATTAAAGTAGCTCTAGGATATTTGCCTATCGAGCTTATTATATATCTGAATTACAACGGACACTGTTCTTTTCTTGTATTTTAATTAAATTAGTAATTTTACTATCACATTAAAATACACTCTGCTCTTTAGACTACTGTTCCAACCCACTTTATATATATATATATATATATATATATATATATATATATATATATATATATATATATATATATATATATATATATATATAAAGAAACGTTGTCTGTGCGTGAATGCGTTCCATATGGACTCGGAAACGGCCGGCCAGAGTTTTTGAATTTTCATATAAATGTATTTGATGTGTCTGAGAGTGTTCTTACGAAGATTCTGTATCCAAATGTTTCCAATAAGTATCGAAAATCAATAATCGAAAAAATTTGATTAAAAGAAATAAAATCCGATTTTGATCAAAGTTAACACTTTTATGCGATCTAACATCACATGTACATTTGAGAAGTTTAATCACTGCACAAGCAGAAAGGCCCAACCTAAAAAAATCAACAGTAGATTCTTTCATAAAACTGGAAATTTGAAATGAATGTTTCGTTTTAGAGCGCAACTGAACAATAATACTTGACTTTTGTACTTTTGACTTTAATTCAAGTGATTATGTGGAAATAATTTCATAAAATAAACAGTAGGCTCTTTGATAAGACAGGGGCGCGTTTAAAATGAATGTTTCTGTTTAGAGCGCATTCAAAACACTTGCATTTGTACTTTTGCATTTTAAACTTTAAGTAAATCCATAATTTAAAAATGGTTTTATAAAATCAGCAGAAGGTTTCATACAGTGCAATATAGACTGCAATGCATTTGTGAACTAAGTCACTGCTGGGAGGTATGCGAAGTTTCCTTCCGGTGGACAGCGAGAGGGGTTATCCCAAAGAGAGCAAACAATCAATCGATTTGATCGAAAAATGAGTGATTTCACCGATTTCGGTGACAATAAAAGTATGAAAGGGCAGAACATTTGGTGATCCCACCAAATGTTCTGCCCTTTCATACTTTTATTCAATTCCGGAAAACGTCGGGTCTCCCTAACAGTATATCTCCACTATATAATATAAAAGGAACTTTGTATGTATATCTGCGTGTATGTGAGTTCGTTCCCCATGGACTCGGAAACGGATGGGCCAATCTGTATGAAATTTCGCACACATATATTATATGTGCCTGGTGGGAGATTTTGTATCGAAATGTCGTCGATACGTATATCAATACGTATCGACAAATCAATAATCGAAAAAATATCCAATGAAAGAAGGAACAGGCGATTTTGACCAAAGTTAACACCTTATACAGCCTAACATCACAAGTGTATTTGAGAAGTTTAATTAGCACACAAGCCTAAAGGACCGACATATGAAATCAACGGTAGGTTCTTTTATATGACAGGGGCATGTTCGAAATGAATGTTTTTGTCTAAAGCACAATTGAACCATGACACTTGACTTTTTCATTTTAAACTTTAACTATGACCGCACAAGCAGAAAGGTGATGCATATAAAATTGAGAGTAGGTTCTTTGATACGACATGAACGCTTTTGAAATAGATGTTACAATTAATTCATGATACTTGACTTTTGAATTTTAAACTTGGATTCTAACTGTTATTTGTAGAAGTAATTTTATAAAATAAACAATAGGTTCTCTACAGCGAAATTTAGACTACGATATATTTTGAAATACGTTGCTGTGGAGAGGCATTAAAAACTCCCTCCCAGTGCAACGCAATTGGTCCCCAACTAGAGCTAGCAATCAATCGATTTGATTTTAAAATAGGTGATTTCACCGGTTTCAATGACAATAAAGCTATGTGAGTGTAAAAAATTCATTATCTTAAATTAGAATTGAATTATGATACAACGAATGTTTCACACATGTTTAATATATATATATATATATATATATATATATATATATATATATATATATATATATACATATGCACATAAGGTTATGACCAGTACATAGGGCTGAACTGCTAGTATATATATATATATATATATATATATATATATATATATATATATATATATATATATATATACACACTAGCAGTTCAGCCCGGCAGTGCTTTAGCTCTATGTACTGGTCATAAGTTTATGTGCATATGTATATATATATTGAAAGGTTTTACTCATGTCCACGTAACCTACATCTAAAATTTCAAGTGTTTAGACCCAATCTTGGCGAAGGAGTTTGGTAGAGTCTACAAAGGTCAACTCTTCCAACTTTGACCTACAGACAGCCAAATTTTCGCCTAAAAACTGATTAAAAAGCTTGTTGTATGTCTAAGTACCCTTTATGTAAAATTTCAAATGTTTAGACCCAAAATTAGCTGAATAGTTTGCTAGAGACTGCAAAGGTAAATCTTGTGTACTTTGACCCCTTGGCAGCAAAATTTTCGGCCAAAATCCGATTAAAACGCTTGCCCTATGTCTGAATACACTTTATGTAAAATTTCAAATGTTTAGACCAAAAATTGGTTGAGAGGGCAAATTTTTTAACTTTGGCCCCAATTTTGACCCTTTAACCTTTATTGTTTTGAGCTCAAATCGAATTAAAAAGTTTGATCCATATACAAGGAACCTACCTCTAAAATTTCAAGTGTTTAGACCTAAAATTGGCACAGGAAATTGGTAGAGTTTTCAAATGTCGAATCGCTGAATTTTTACCTCTTGACAGACAAATTTCTGATCGAAAACCGATTAAAAAGATTTTCCCAAGTCTCAATCACTCAAATCTCGAGTCTATAAACTGAAAATTGACAGAGTAATTTTGTAGGGAAATGTACACACACAAACAGACACACAGAGAGACAATTTCATTTATATATATATATATATATATATATATATATATATATATATATATATATATATATATATACTAGCAGGGAGATCCGTCGTTGCCCGGAATTCAATGAAGATCAACGAATGTTTCACTTTTTTATTGTTATTGAAATCGGTGAAATATATAAAAGTATAACATGTATACACACGCACATACACACACACACGCACACGGACACACGCAAATATATATATATATATATATATATATATATATATATATATATATATATATATATATATATAAGCGAAAATGTATGTATGTATTATGTGTGTATGTTTCTGTCTGCTAAAAACTTTCGGCAGACACAACAAAAATTCACAAATTCGGTATCATCTCCACCCTTCGCTCAAAAAATATCGAAAAATTGGCCAAAAACGATCATTTTTTCACCCCGAAATCGACAACTTTCGACAGAGGGGGGGTAACAAAAACGGCCCTCTCGACCGGTTCTACGCATGCGTCAGATGACGTCATGACCTGATTTACTTTAAATAGTTGAAAAACTGAACAAATTTCATATACGTCGCGTTAGATCAGTTGATTAGCGCGTTGGTTAATTATCTAAACGTTTTGGGTTCGAATCGTGGTGTGAGATGGTTTTTTTTTTTCAATTTTTTAAATTTAAATATTGAACCAGTGTTATTTAAGCCATTTTTCACGTAACGTTCGTTTTTCTGTTTTTTTTTTTTTTTTTTTTTTTTTTTACTTCGCTTATCCACCCCCGACCACACGCCCCAAAACATCCGGGTACCCACCGATTTTTTAAATTCTAATATCGAAACAGGCTTATTTAGGCCATTTTTCACGTGTTCTTACTGTTTTCATCGTTCGTTTGCCTTACGTTAGTTTTCTTTGTGTTTTTTTTTTCGCTTAAGTGTTAACGTTGTTTTCTTTTTTTACTTCGCTTATAACAAACAAACCTGGTCATTGACGCCGTCGTCGTCGTCGGCGTCGTAACGCTCGACGACTTGAATTAAGTGTGCAATGGACCTCAGAATCAATAATATAGTTATCAAAATACTAAAGATGGCAAAAGATTCCAGGTGATAACATTCGGAAGGGCACGCTGGAATGGTTTGCTTGTCTCAAGCAAGCCGTTCCAGCGTGCTCTTCGGAATGTCATTGCACTCATTCCGAGTGTCCATTGTACACTTAATTCAATGCTCAAATTCTATCATTCATGGGGATAATTACAATGGAATGGTATATCAACCCAATTTCGGATATACTTTGTCAACACCGAGAAAGCATTTGAACCTAAGCAAATAACACACAATCAACGCAACAACGAACAAGACTGCCCGGTATACTTTTCGAAATATCAAGAAGGAGCAGTACGGTTTCGCTATGTGGGAATATCACTTTCTCCCATTGGCCTATTTTCTGCCCACCTGGATTTGTAACCCCCGAATGACACAACTACTCAGAAACTATTTTCAATAATTGTGCTGAAAAGCAAAATAGCGTCCACTCGCAGCTGAACATTTTGCTAACTGCATTTCATTTCCTCTGATGATATACGCCATTGTTGAAAATCCATGGATTAAGGAAATTAATATAACCTCTTCTATATATTTCTTTGTCAAGCAATAAATTCTTAAATCGAATATATGCCTATATATGTTGTTTTTTTTCAGAATTTAAAATTAAACCACTAAATATATATATATATATATATATATATATATATATATATATATATATATATATATATATATATATACATTAGTGTGACCAACCTGTTTTTTTTTTATTCGTGTGATCAGCCTGTTTCTTGTTTCTTGTTTCTTTTTTATTAAATCTCACTTCTTACACGATCAATATTTATTTAATTCCCTTCCGAGTTCAATATTAATTTTCCTCCTACTATTTCTTTCAGGAAATTGTATTTCCAATTGATCTTTTTCACAATCACATATTTAACCACTTATTCACATTGACCTCGATATTATAAATTGCTCGCAAAAAGAAAATAAACAAAAAGGCACAAAAAGGTTATCACGTACTTAAGTGTTAAGTTTAAAAAAAAAACTTCAGTAAATGTTTTGTCTGTTATTTTATACTTACATTAAGGTCAATAATCGAAAGACATAATTGAAGGCACAATCATCATTATAATTATAGAATATACTAGCCTGGGTGCTCGGCGTGTTTGGAGGTGTGTGTCGAGCAAAAAAAAAATGGTAGTAGACAGACAGGCTCGAACCTGTACCGCAAAGGAGGAAAAGAACGGGAAAAAAACATGACGGCTTTGCTGTTGCGCCCATCGCCAAACCTGAAGGAACGAAGGTTTAAATTAAGGCTAGTCAATCGAAAAGGATGGATGACTTTTGAAAATATCGGCGACAGAAGCGACTCCTCCCTGTAGAAAAGTGCCCAGTTGAGGGTGAAGGAATTAATGTTTGAGCAAATTTTTCGATATTTGTCGTCCGAAAGGCCAAGCTTCAAAACGATAACGATCTCGTGAAAATCTGTCGACTCTGTCGAAAGTTTTTGCGAGAAATACATACATACATACATACATACATACATACAGTGCCGGCAAAAACAAGGCCGCACTTGTAATTTTTTCCAAAACTGCAGATTTAAGCTAAATTTAATGTAACTGTTTAAACAAGCTAAACCTCATTTGGTTCGGTTTTTATTCCTCTATAATTTTACCTGTTCATATTTGACTTTTAATTGAAATATTCTAGTGTTCACGTCAATTTAAAAAAATAACTTAAAATTGAGGAGGCAAAAAGAAAGTCCGCAGCAACAAATTCGGCATCTACGAACCTTAACAGAGATGGTATGGGATTTTGTTGCTTGAATTAATCCTACTCACAAAGAAACTTTTTGCTTATTCAGTGATAATTTTACATGGAACTAAGAGCTATGTAAACATCCCTTTGTAAACATTCTCCCTGCTTTCTATGTAAGCTCTGAAGTTTTCTTTCTCAAGTTTAATTAAAAGGAAAGCCTCATAAGCAAATACTTAATGGTCTACTATGTTTCGTGAGACTTGAAGATCAAGTGATCGATGTGTGTGGCTGATCTATTTGAGCGACGGATTGACTGATCCAGCGAATGCTTTCTACGCATGCGTTCAACTGTGAGACATTTTTGTTTTAGTTTTTGGGCTCATTTTGACAAACACTTCAACTGGGATGGTGAGCGTTTCTCTTGAACGCAGATTCTCTATCTCCGACTTAATTTTTTTGATTCCTGGTTCTTTATATATATATGTGTGTGTGTGTGTGTGTGTGTGTGTGTGTGTGTGTGTGTGTGTGTGTGTGTGTGTGTGTGTGTGTGTGTGTGTGTGTGTGTGTGTGTGTGAACTTTCTGGTTTAAGAACAAAACTGATTTTAAGTCATGCGTCAAACATTTCTCTACGCACACAGTTTTTGTCATAAAAGAACAACATCAAACCCTGTCCAATTGTCGTTTTTAATCAAAAAAGGACAATGGGTGTTTAATTACCGAAGTGTCAGCCAAGAAAAGAAATATAAAATTTAAAATTTAAAAAAATTAATGAAGATTGATTCGGTGAAAAAAAAAAGGTAATAAATAAATAATTTAAAAAAGAACAATAAAAGCACAGGCGTGCAAATGACAGATACGCTTTAAACGCACCAGTTACGTGTTTTGTTTTCACAAACAATACGTCGAGAAACATTTCACATAATTAAAAGTTCAAACCCGCGGAGAAGTAAATAAACAGACTTTTTTTTCTCTCTCCAGGCAAAGTAATGATAAAAAAAACTTCTTTATATTTTTTTCTCGGTATTTAAGTATGTCGTCACAGGAAAAAAAGAAAATAAATAAGAAAAGTTTTACACATTTAAGTGTTTTACGAACGTAAACCTTTTCTTTTATTCTGTTAAGTAATAGTCTAAGTTAAAAATACTAGTATAGAACGTCGAGGGGTACATTTTTTTAAATTTAGGGCTGGACATACAAACACACATACACAAAAAATATTTAAACCCTTAAGTGGCTTTTAAACATTTAAGTGTTTTACGAACGTAAACCTTTTCTTTTATTCTGTTAAGTAATAGTCTAAGTTAAAAATACTAGTATAGAACGTCGAGGGGTACATTTTTTTAAATTCAGGGCTGGACATACAAACACACATACACAAAAAATATTTAAACCCTTAAGTGGCTTTTAAACATTTAAATGTTTTACGAACGTAAACTTTTTTTTATTCTGTTAAGTAATATTCTAAGTTAAAAATACTAGTATAGAACGTCGAGGGGTACATTTTTTTAAATTTAGGGCTGGACATACAAACACGCACACAAAAAGAAATATTTAAACACTTAAGTGACTTTTAAACATTTAAGTGTTTTACGAACGTAAACCCTTTTTTATTCTGTTAAGTAATATTCTAAGTTAAAAATACTAGTATGGAACGTCGAGGGGTACATTTTTTTTAATTTAGGGCTGGACATACAAACACGCACACAAAAAGAAATATTTAAACACTTAAGTGACTTTTAAACATTTAAGTGTTTTACGAACGTAAACCCTTTTTTATTCTGTTAAGTAATATTCTAAGTTAAAAATACTAGTATGGAACGTCGAGGGGTACATTTTTTTTAATTTAGGGCTGGACATACAAACACGCACACAAAAAGAAATATTTAAACACTTAAGTGACTTTTAAACATTTAAGTGTTTTACGAACGTAAACCCTTTTTTATTCTGTTAAGTAATAGTCTAAGTTAAAAATACTAGTAAAGAACATCGAGGGTTACAATTTTTTTTAATTTAGGGCTGACATACAAAAAATATTTAAACACTTAAGTGGCTTTACGAACGTAAACCTTTTTTTATAAGAATTATTCTAAAGTTAAAAATACTAGTCTAGAATGTCGAGGCATACATTTTTGGGGGGACGGCCTTACAAACACGAATATAGAAGACAACTACATTTTAACCCTAACCCTAACCCTTCATTGGTTTTCTTTTTATTTCTGAGTTTAACACTAATACACTAATTGATAATAAAAAACTATTTGTAAAGAAAACAGAAAAGAAAACTTTAAATTAGGGCATTCTATCTACGAACGTAAACCGTTTTCTGTTCAGTATTTTTCTAAAGTTAAAAATACTCGAATAAAACACGAGGAACGAGGAAAAAGTCCAACCATGTGTTGTGGCGAAGTGAGAGAAAAAGAGAGTCAAGCAATGTTCTTTGACGTGCGAGAAAAGCTGTTATTTCAGCTACTGAATTTCACTCGGCGAGAGTTGCTGTTGGTGTCGGTTATCTCTCTCTCTCTCTCTCTCTCTCTCTCTCTCTCTCTCTCTCTCTCTCTCTCTCTCTCTCTCTCTCTGACGAGAGAATTTCTCCGTGCCTTTTATATTTCTTTAGCGGCTCCCAGAGGCTTGCAAAAATTAATTTTTTGTAAATCATGCCCTGATTGGTCAAAAATCCATATTCTTTTTATTTATTTATTTCAGGGGATTCATGCAAGTCTCCAACACTTTTTAGGTTTCGCTCGAATTAAAAAAATATTCCTCCGAGTCTGAAAAAAAAACTTGTATTTGTTTACTTTTTAAAATAAATGTTTTTGTTTTCTTTTGTTTTTTGTTTTGCTTTAGTATTTTTTGTTTTTGTTTTATGGTAAACACGTTTGTCGTTTTATTTATTAGTAGTAAATATTTACCAAAAGAAAAACAATGACAATGAAAAATGTTTGACTCTTTTTTTTTAATATTTACCCTAAAAGAACTTGTTTATTTTTTATAAAAGTTTTCAGCAAAAAACAACAAAAAAAAAAAACAGGCCAGTCGTCTAGATTAAAATCGTTTGCTTCTTATCTTCATTATATATATATATATATATATATATATATATATATATATATATTTACTATAATAATTAAATACCTACAGACACTAGTGTTTCATCCTTTCGGGATTCTTCAGTGCAGGGTGTCACGATTACTACCAGTCGAACGATTCGAACCCCGCGACACGAGACATGTCTGGCTCGATTAGCGGAGGCCGTATCCATTCGGCTACTATTAACCGTGTGAAATAGCGTTGAATTTTAAACATTTTTAATTCAAATGTTCATTACGTCAGGCAGACAGTGATCAAATCGTTATACGATGATCTACGCATAAGAGCTAAATTGACCGACTTTTTAATTCAACTGAAAGTGCTCAACGATAAGAAACGAATTTCTTAAAGGGGCTGTCATAATTATTTTTTTACTATAATAATTAAATACCTACAGACACTAGTGTTTCATCCTTTCGGGATTCTTCAGTGCAGGGTGTCACGAATATATATATATATATATATATATATATATATATATATATATATATATATGGGAATTTTACTTCAAATTGTGGAAGAGTGGGGAGTTCATAAGATCATTACCATCACTTCCATTGGCAGGGAGGAGAATAGTTTAGTATCTGTTCTATTGTCTTGAGATTATCTTCCCAGGTATGTTCTCCTACTTTTTATTGTTAGTAAGATAATTACACTAACTTTTCTGTGATCAGTAGACCAACATCTCAGCAAATAGGATTACCTTCTATTGGGGGGGGGCGAATAGTATAATGTCCGTATTGTCGGCATGAGACCAGTCATTATATCCTCCTCGTTTTGATAGTAATTATAATGCAATACCTTTTTTTGTGGCCATGAAATTATCCTCCCAGATAACTAATAAATTGTCCTTATCAACATCATTTCTCTTCATACGTTGATTAAAACCGTACTTTTGACAATTATGTGAACTCTCCTAACATTGCTTGATAATATTAGTTTTCGTTCAAATCATTGTTGTCAAGTACGACACAATCACGTTGACACACCGGTTCTCGCCAGAGATCACCGAAGTTAAGCAAGTATCAGATGGGTGACATTTGGGAATGCTAGACGCTGTATGTACCTTCTGGGAAGATTGGATATGAGGCCAGCACTCTCGCCCTGAAAAAAAAAAAAAGAACTCCTCTCCACAAAAGAATCTACAAAGTTGTGGATGGCCTATGCTCCTCCAAGGACTCAAGTGTATGGATGGATGGATGGATGGATTGTTGTCAGGTAGTAATAAAATTGTCGTTGTTAATATTACTGTTATATTTTTGTTCAACTTGTCGTTGTACACATTCAATAAATGGGGGTTATTATATACTATTTAATCGGGGGGGGGGGGGGGGGGGTTGTTGATTTTTTTTTTTTTTTTTAATTTTTTTTTTACTATTTTCATTAACATAATTTCCCTTCTTATAATTGTAAAAGCAGGTGAAAGGAACAGAACTACCTGGTATCAAAAATGTCATCATTTCCTTCTATTTGGCATTTGCTAGATGCAATAAATATGAGAATGCATCATTACATTTAAAAAAGGGGGTAGATCCAGTAATTAATTACATTTTCTAAGCACAGTAAAAAATGAGAAAGGAATGAGTTCAGCAAAAAATAAATAGGGGGTTACGAAGATAGACAGTAAAAGCAGTAGAGAGAAAGCGAGCGAGAGAGAGAGATAAAAAGACGGTTGGAAAAAGAGGAGTTGGATAGAAATCTATATAATTATAAAACTCAAACGACCTTGTAACGAGTGATGTAAGCCACTTTCCGGTTTACGACATCCGGTTGCGCATGCGCGCATAAACATTAACCCATAACAACGTAAACAAATAAACACAAATCGCTTCTTTTGCAGATTTTGACCTGCGCACTGAAATATTAACATTATTATTTCGAAATTATTATTAAACATGGGAAGAGTGGGGGGTGTCTTGCAACTATTCTTTATTACAACTATACTGTCGCTATTTTCTAACAACTAAACAACTTTAACCCGTTGACAAACATAAGAACAATTGCAGTAAAGCCAAGACTGCTGCTGCTACTACTACTACTACTACTCTCTATCCGCCCCTTTTCCTTCCTTCCTTCCTTCCTTCTTTTTGTATTTTTTGTTTACATTTTTAGATAAAAAAAATAGTTGTGTGAGAACAGTGAATTTATTGACACGTTCACTAATCTGTTTCAATATTAGTTTTATTTTATTTTATTTAGTTTTTATTTTTTTGCTTCAGGTTTTATTAATTTTTTTCTTTTTTTTAGAATTCCAATATGGGTTTTTCATTCTTATATTTCTCATCGGTAGGTTCATGTGCGTTTTTGCTGCTAAATGACTTTCGTCGGCGTTCGATTCGTAGGAAATCATGTTTAATTTTCGATTTTTGAGCGATTATTTGGAAAAATAGGTAACTTTACACGAATAGGGAGGATTTTTTTTTTTTTCATGTTTGAGTGATCCGTCCGTGATTTTTCATTTTAATATACTTTCATAGAAATGTTTCTGTTATGTCAAAAAAAAAACTATTTTCTTTACGTCACAAGTGTCATGCTCATATATGAATTCCATAGCTAATATAACATACTGACCCAACGGGTCACGGGTAGTCTAGTTTAATATAAAGATGACACACATAGTATTTCACTTCTATTTACTTTATATGAAGCTGAGTAACGCCGGGTAGCTCTGCTAGCCTATTATATGAAGGGAATTTGTCTGTGTGACTGAGTTCGAATCCGTCGACTGGCAGTAATTATCACTTCATACACTGATGATTGCGGAAGCATAAAACGCAAGTGTTTGTAGGTAAAATAATTAACATTTATTTGTAAAAATATTATATCTATACTCCTATAGTTGTGTGTGCGTATTAATATTCGTATTAAAACCTTTTTTTCCTATTTATTTAAAAAGCAAATGCAAGTTTCTTATATATGAGTCGTGGGGATGCATTCGTCTGCTAAAGATCTAGTTTATTTGTAAATTCTTTTAAACATTCATTGTAATTAATTTTCTGTTAGTTTTTTTCTCGGTTTTCTTATGGGATGATCATCTTTAGTAAACTATTACATGTAATTATATTAATGCAGATATTCTACATGATTTATACTTACATAATATTTACGTAAAAGCTTATAGTAAACACAAACCTCTTTCTCTATATATTTATGTGTGTGTATATATATTTGTTTGAACATTTTGGGTACTAAACCCCTCTGTCAGTTTTTGGTGTACAGATATGTAACTTAATATATAGGGTATTCGAACCCATCCGAAATTTTATATTTGTATTTTAGCCGGGGAAAATCGGCGAAAAGGTATGAAAATAAAAAAAAATGTAATTTGCCAGGTCGAACGACGGTTATACGAACATGCATGCGAAACGTAATAGCTATTGGTTCAGGATTTGATTTTAAGCCTTGCTTCATAGCTCAGGCATTAACCCCAAAGGAAAAAGTAAATCGTTAGCTAAACGTTTTGGTTTCGATTCTCGGTGGTTGCGCGTGAGTCATTTTTGTTTTTAACTTTTTAAATCATTGATATATATTGGGTTCAATCTATATAATTATAAAACTCAAATGACCTTCTAACGACTGATGTAAGCCCGTTTCCGGTTTACGACATCCGGTTGCGCATGCGCGCATAAACATTAACCCATAACAACGTAAATAAATAAGCATAAATCGCTTCTTTTGCAGATTTTGACCTCCGCACTGAAATATTAACGTTATCATTTCGAAATTATTATTTAACATGGTAAGAGTGGGGATGTTTTGTAACTATTCTTTATTACAACTATACTGTCGCTATTTTCTTACAACTAAACAACTTTAACCCGTTGACAAAAATAAGAACAATTGTAGTAAAGCAAAGACTACTACTACTACTCTCTATCTGTCCGTTTTCCTTCCTTCCTTCCTTCTTTTTTATTTTTTGTTTACATTTCTAGATACAAAATAGTTGTGTGAGAACGGTGAATTTGTTGACACATTTACTAATCTGTTTCAATATTAGTTTTATTTTATTTATTTATTTAGTTACTTAGTTAGTTCTTTTTTTTATTCGGGTTTTATTGATTATGTTTTTAGATTTTAAGTTTCTATAATTTGGTTGAAGAAATCCAATATGGGTTTTAAATTCTTATATTTCTCATCGGTAGGTTCATGTGCGTTTTTGCTGCTAAATGACTTTCGTCGGCGTTCGATTTGTAGGAAAATTATGGTTAATTTTCGATTTTTGAGCGATTATTCGGAAAAATAGGTAACTTTACACGAATAGGGAAGATTTTTTTTCATGTTTGAGTGATCTGTCCGTGATTTTTCATTTTAATATACTTTCATATAAATGTTTCTTTTATGTAAAAAAAAAATGTTCTTTACGTCACAAGTGTCACGCTCATACATGAATTCCATAGCTAATATAACATACTGACCCAACGGGTTACGGGTAGTCTAGTATAATATAATAATACATACGAAATATGCATTAATCAAAATGTCATATATATATATATATATATATATATATATATATATATATATATATATATATACAGAGAGAGAGAGAGAGAGAGAGAGAGAGACGGAGAGAGAGGAAGAGAAAGGGAGAGATGTCATTTGTTTTTGTTTTGCGGTACTTTTTGAATGAATTCAATTATTTATACGAAAGTGCATTTTTACCTAAATTCGAGTTGGGAATGATTTTCCCTTTAACCAATTTCTTACTCCCAAATGAGGAGCAACATATGTATTATTTTTAAAATATGATTACATACACACACACATATATATATATATATATATATATATATATATATATATATATATATATATATATATATATATATATATATATATATATATTCAGATTATGCAACAATAACCTCCATTAAAACAATATTTAACATTGATTGCATCATATCTATATATTAATAAGTGTATTGCGTTTTGAGAATGTGTCTTTCTTTACACGCGTATGACTGAGGATCCTTTCCACCTTTTAACAAGCTTATAGTTGTTTTAAATAATTTTAATATCATAAATTGCATAAATACTCAACGTTGCCCGGGAAGCTGAAATCCTTACGATTAATTATTATAGAATTTTTCTATGTCATATTTTCATTTTAGGATTATTTTTTAGAGTTTTGTATTCATCATAGTTTTAATTTGATTTTGGTGAAGTTTGAAATGCATATATCGGTGTAACTATCCGCGTCGGGGGAACATTACGTAACTGGTCTAACTAATGTAAATGATACGTTTTGTTAGTGTTAAAGACGTTGCAAAAAAAAGAACCTTAGTAAAACAGTACAAGTTTAGCCAGTTTAAACGAGATTTGTAGAAGGTCTTTGCCACATGGAATAAAGAAAAATAGTCTCACCACGTGCTCCTCCTGATATTCTTTAGTAAGCTTTTTTTATCTAAGTTCGGGGTCCACTCGGGGATAAGGTTTAATGAATTTAAGCTGGTAGTGTATTAATCATTATAGGTCTAGATTAGGTAGAATTTTTATATTTATGGGAAAGAGGTCGCAGGGAAGTGAAAAGGGCATTACCTACTAGGTTTTAAAGCCGGTTGAATTCTATCAAGGCGGAATAGAGGCGGCGAACAGTTCCTGCCTAGATATGGCAACAGTATTCCATTTTAGGACGTACTTGACTCTTATAGAGATTGAGGATGCCCTTGGCAGTGAGATACCTACTGGAGCGGTAGAATGATCCACCCATTTTTTCTTATACGTTGAGAAGTGGATAACGGCGTGTCCTTGCGACCTGGGTGTTCCAAGTTCGAATCCAGTCGATCACAAAATTGTACTTTTATTTACAAATGCTGACAACCTGCTGCAAGAATACAAGCATGAGAATCAAACTGCTGTTGTACCATGCTCTTAGTGTTGATGTTAGGATTAAGCTGTACAAAAAGCAGAATAAATGCAACTGTGGATCGCATCGCGGAAGAAAAACCAGCCATCCGTGTGAGGTTATGTGTATGCAAATATATAAGGTATATAATCTTTTTATGCAACTACTTAATAACATAAATGGGTCCCATTCTCTTGAGTAAATTATACAGAGTCGGTTTTAAATGTGAAGCAAATACAGCTCTCAAAAAAGGGATTCTCTGGATTGGAATAAAATAAAATAAAATTAGTTTAGAAAAATTACTCCATCGCTAATCTAGGACAGAAAAATGAAAGGTATTACCAAAACAGATACTACACTTTGCTCATAGCTAAAAGGTCAACGGTTTTGTTTTTTTTTCATTTCAAGACGCATTTTGGTTGTTTTTTTTAGGGGAGGGTATTTATTTATTTATCGTGGCGCCGCTACTCTACAAATGAACCTAGAAAGAAAGTTTGTGGATCTTTCTCAAGCATGCGTGCATCATTGGACAAATTGTAGCCGACTCAGCTTATAGAATCGATGCTGTCGTATTCAAATCGGATCTACTGTGTTCATCTACACACTAAATTGTTTAAAAAAAAAAAAAAAGTAACAGTTCTGTTATTGCCCTCCAGCTATGGGTAAATATCAAAGTGTGTTCAACTAATTATATGTAATGACATTTAAAGTAGGCATTTTATTTTGTTTTAATAAACCTTCCAAAAGGGCTGATGCCTGCGGACCTTGGTAAGTACTGATTCCTAAGTAAAAAAAAAAAAAAAAAAAACAGAAAAGAATGCTGTAAAAAAGACAAAACAAATAAAACCTGAGAGAGAGAAAGAGAGAGAGAGAGAGAGAGAGAGAGAGAGAGAGAGAGAGAGAGAGAATGCATGTCCTCTGAAATATTGCCTCGTGGTAAGGAATTTATTGTGAAACAAGAATTGCACAATATCTACCATTATTTCTTAGCTTAAGTTGTAGACATAAATCCAAGACAATCGGAAGTTCTTTTCTTTCTTTTTTTTTTACTTGATTTTCTTTTCCTTCTCCTCCTTCTTCTTTTTTTTCCTTTTCGTTTTCCATTTTCTAATTTTCTTCCCCATCTCCTTTCTCTTTTCACGCTTCCTCCTTTTCTTTCTGATTCGTTCCTTCATATTTATTCTCAGTCTTTCTTTTTATAGCCTCTCCTCTTTTATCTTTTTCTTCTTCCCCCGCCTTCTTTAATCTTAATCCAGGCGACTCTCTTTCTTTCGAATTATCTTCTTCCCTTTCTTTCTTCTTTTCCTCCTTTATCTCATTCTTCTTGTTCTTCTACTACTTCTTCTTCTTCTTCTTCTTTGTTTATACATTTTCTTCTTCCTACTCTCCTTATTATTCTTCCTTTTCTTTATTTTTTCTCCTTCATCATCACATTATTATTGTCATTGTTATTGTTATTATTATTATTATTATTATTATTATTATTATTATTATTATTATTATTATTAATAATAATAATAATAATAATAATAATAATAATAATAATAATAATAATAATAATAATAATGTATTTGTTTATTTATTTATTTATTTACTAGGAGTATTCACACAAGCCATCGTCAAAGATTGTTCTTTGAAAACAACTAGTGGTGTTCCTTGGCGCCTGAGTGACAACAAGTCTCCCCAGATTTCCAGTATTCTCCAATTATTTTTACAATCTTTGCAAATTAATTTGCGTTGTCACATTAGCAGCTTACCATTGATTTCTCGTTGGCGGCGACCATTAGTCTTCACTAGAATTTGAGTTGCAATAAGCCTCCCCAAGGTCCCAGTTTTCTTTGCACATCTCCAATGGAGGTCTGGCTAGTGCTTTCTCTCCTCGGTCTTCCCCTCCTCCTTGACCCTCATTATTTGGTGTGATGCGTGTTGATGGTGACACTCACAGGAAAAAGGTGGGTGCGATTTCTTTATTTGTACAGTTTCAGTTTTCATGAGATGTTACTTCGTGTTTTGCATCTGTGTCAAGTTATGTGTGGTGTTGGTCTCCAGATTCAAGGGTTTTCCTCAATATTTCTGCAGTTTTCATTATTGAAATTCGTTTTATTTTCTCGGTCATCCCTCTGATTCTCATCTTTCCTATTCTTTTTTCTTTTTATTTGTTTTTCATTCTCCAAATGCCTTTGAGCTCTCTGGCCAGTTCCGTATATTTGTTCCACTTCTCATTCTCCTTGATTTTTACTCTGTGGTCTGCTAGCACGGCAAAATCTACAATCTGGCAGGTCTTTTTCTTCTTGTTAATTCTTATGACATCCGGTCTTCTTGCATGGATGGGTGTATCCGTTTCTATATCCATGTCCCATGGGATCTTGTGATTTTCATTTTCCATTACTGCTGTAGGTTTTTGTTTGTACCATTTGTCTATGTGTTCAAAATTCATTTGTTTGCATAATTGCCAGTGCGCCGCCTTTCCCACTTGATCGTGTCTATTTTATATTCTTTTGGGGCTAGTTGCTGCATTCACTGTTTATGTGGTTTATTCTTTCGTCTCTTTGTCCGCAGAGTCAGTATTTGCTGTTTTCTTATGTCTTGTCAATCCTAGCTTTGATGTGGTTGGTTCTAATTGTATTATCTTGTGCAGCTGTTATTAGTGATTCAGTTTCCCTATTACAGTTTCCTTTTTGTAGCCATTTTCAAGTGTTTTCGTTTCTCTTCTTTTGAAATCCTTATGAATCGTCCATGTAGCTGTTTCTCTTCCCATTTTTCTTTCCTCGTCTTATTCTTCGCTATTTTTCTATCTTTTTTGTTTTTTTCCGTGTCTCTGGCTGCAGTAATTATTTTTTTCAGTGTTCTGCATTATATATTTTCCTAATTTTTTTTTTCGTGTTATTTACAGTCTTCTATAGATACTAGTCCTCTTCATCTGTCTTTCCTTTTCACATATAGTCGCTCAGTATCATCCTTCGGGTGTAGTGCATTGTGCATCGTCATTAGTTTCCTAGTCTTAGATTCCTTAGTTCTACTTTGGTCTAGTTTATAAAAGATCTGGAATATCTTATCAATGACACTGCTTGCGTGTTTATTCATTTAATTATGTTTCGACTATTAAGTTTGGTTTCGAGGAGTTTTCTTGTTCTTCTGAGGTATTCCTTTCAAATTTTCTCTTTCATTTCCGTTTCTTTGGTGGCGTCTGCTTCCAATACCCCCAAGTATTTGTAGCTATCATGTTCGCCTATCGCCCTCATTTCTGTTTGATTGGGCAGTACTATACCTTCTGATGCTTATAGTTTTCCCCTCGACATGGAGAGCAGTGCACACTTTTCCATGCCGAATTCCATTTGGATATCCTGGCTAAAGATTCTGGTCGTGTTTATTAGCGTTTCTAGCTCTGTATTTGTTTTTGCAAACAACTTCAGGCCATCCATGTACATTAGGTGGTTCATTCTTTCTTCCGTGTTAGTGAACTTATATCCGGCTTGGCATTTTCTTATGGTGTTGTTTAGGGGCATCATGACTATAATGAACAGTGATGGTGATAGGGAATCACTTTGGGAGATTTCTCTTTGTATGTTGATTTCAGTTATGTGTTGTCCGTCAGCTGTCAGTTTAAGTCTCCATTTTTTCATTGCATTTTATATCAGGTTGGTTTTAATTCCTTGGTATTTTATACATTCTCAGGCATTCTATCATCCATGCTTGTGGGATTCTATCATACGCTTTCTTATAGTCTATCCATGCCATGGCTAGGTTCTTGTTTCTACTTTTGACCTCCTTCAGGATCTTTTGGTTTATGTATAACAGGTCGTGGTTTCCTTTTTTTCCTTTTTGGCATCCTTTACTTCCTACTTTTCTTTTCCCACTTCTTCTTCTACTTCTCCTCCTTTTTATATTCTCTTTTTCTTTCTCCTCCTCCTCATCCTCCTCTTCTTCTTCTTCTTCTTCTTCTTCTTCTTTTTCTTCGTCTTGCCCTCTTCCTTCCTTTCCTTATAACCTTTCCTCATCATTTTCCTTTTTCGCTTTCGTCTTCCCTTTTCTCTACGTATTCATTGATTTCTAAATTATTTTTTCTGCACTGTTCATGGCGTTCGTAATGTTCCTTACTCTAACATTTTATTTTCATCTATCAAATAGAAAAGAGGAACAATGAAGGGAGAAAAAAGGAAAGTAAAAGATGCAAAAGTAAGAAAAACACTGTAATGGATGGTAGAAAAACTTGGACAATTTTTACGAAACTTTAAGAAAATTAAAATTCAAATTAAGAAAAACAAAACAATTATTGCAAGGTGTCGTGAAAAAATATTTTTTTAACACAAACAACTGATAGCAAACAATTTTTTT
>NC_136490.1:27627075-27632075 GCF_053919585.1 Euprymna scolopes | reverse complement strand
TGTAGGAAAAAAAGAAACTTATATTTCGAAAAGAACATATCTTTATTTATAAATATAAAAGCGAAAATATGCGTGTGTATGTATGTATGTATGTATGTATGTATGTATGTATGTATGTATGTATGTATGTATGTGCACTTTTTGTGTATGTCCGCAAAAGGCTTTTTTCCGGGGGCTGCTCGCTTGGCTCCCTCATTCTTAAACTTTTTATATCACGTCTATATCATAATATCTATGACTTAACAACAGGGGTCGCCTGTTTATTTAATTTGTCCGACTTTGAAACGTTAAATATTCCACATTTTTGGATCGCCGCGTGTTGCTTTCGTTTTTCGGTATAATAATTAAAAAAAAAGCGAAACTCGATTTGATTGGTCAATGTCGGCTTCGCCGTCATATCAGAGAATTTCTATATTACTCCTCCCCTAATAATAAACGGGGGAAAAACAATCATTAAAAATTGTCCCGCACTAAAAATATTCACTGCTAAATAGCCATTGCTTACGTCGTCGTAACGCTCCCGCGATGACCTCATTAAGCGGCCACCTGTCAATCAAACCTCTTTTACTTGACTCACTTTTTAATCGCTCTTACATTGCCACTGTCGCTGTTCAGGCTCAGACTATTGGCCACAAGGCTCCGGGTACGAGCTTACCTGCCACCAACCCACCCTCTTTTTTTTCCATTTTTAAAATCGCTATCGTTAAGTTTCCTTTTTGTTCTGATTTACCCCCCCCAAACACATACACACGCACCTACAAACACCCGGGCAACGCCCCCCCGCTAGTTTATATATAAATACACGAAAGAGTTTTTCATGGTAAACAACTGGTCATTACTACAATAATATTAATGTAAATTCTTGGAAGCAAAATGATGCAGTGATTGCAAGAAATTAATCCACTTACAAGCAAAGGAGTTTTCCAGCGATTGACTTGGAACTGGTGACTTGGTCAACAATACCAGATTTCTCCAGAATTCTCAAGCCAGCTACACTGAAGAACCCAAGAATGCATGTTCAACACCCTAACTGATGTATCCCTATTAATTCCAATTAAACTCTAACTGTGCATCGAACGGATAACACAATAGTTAGTTTGCATCACCTTCCATGCGAAATGTCATCCAGATCGGCCCAGAAATTTCCAAGAAAAATTCTAGAGCATATGTAGTATTATGGCGACAAACTCATATTAATCCCTACTATGCGTCGAACGGATGCCATATTATTTAGTTCGCTGCACCGTATCATAACAAAGATAAATATAAAGTTTCAGCCAGTCTAACCAAGTAGTTTTCGAGTAAAATTGCAAGAAGCAGGCAGACAAAAAAAAAAAAAACAGACTAAGAAAAATATAATATATATATATATAATTGATGGAATAAAAAAAAATAGAGGCGAAAGGCTAATGCGCCGGTAGAACACGTGGTTTACCGTCGGGCTGGGTGTGGTGATGTTGGTTAAATCGAATATACATAAATTACAAACGAGAATCAAATCATCGCCATCGATTCGAATCAAATGAGCGTAAATCGATAAATACATCGATTAAATATCAAAATATCAACGACAAAAAATTGATCGTATTCGTTAGAAGAAGAAAAAATATAAATTAATGTCAGATTGAGGAAGAATTCGTGAGTTGATGCATGCGTTCGTACACGCGGTTATGTGTGTATCATTCTCCATTGACTGATCTGAATGCTTAAATGACTCTTATTGAATTAAGAAAAATACCTTCACCTTATATCTGATTTTTCCTATTGTTCCCTAATTCCATTAACAAAATAGCTTTTAACATCGGTACTAACATATTAAGTATATTTAACAATTAATATAGGTATTCATAACTCTCTCTCTCTCTCTCTCTCTCTCTCTCTCTCTCTCTCTCTCTCTCTCTCTCTATCTATATATATATATATATATATATATATATATATATATATATATGTGTGTGTGTGTGTGTGTGTGTGTGTGTGTATATATATAGGTGAAAGTGTCTGTCTGTCTGTCTGTCTGTCTGTCTGTCTGTCTGTCTGTGTATCTGTGTGTCTGTCTGTGTGTGTATCTGTGTATCTGTGTGTCATAACTGACCACTTTTTTTTTTTTTTTTTTTTGCTCAACATACACCTCCAAACACCTGGGCAACGCCGGGCACCCATGCTAGTATATCTATATAAGTGAAAGTGTATGTCTGTCTGTGTGTCTGTGTATCTGTGTGTCTATGTGTGTGTACATTTCCCTATGCAATAACTCTGTCAATTTTTAGTTTACAGACTTGATATTTGATATACATGGTACTGAGATTTGGAAAAATCGATTTGATCGGTTTTCAGCCAGAAATTTGGCTGTTAAGAGGTCAAAGTTCAAGGAATTGACTTTTGAGAACTCTACTAAAATCCTCCGACAATTTTGGGTCTAAACACTTGAAATTTTAGATATAGGTTCCTGGGATATGGATCTAACTTAATAACTTGATTTGAGCCCAAAGCAATAAATGTTAAGGGGTCATAATAGGGGTCAAAGTTTTAAAAAAATTAACCGTTTTTTTTTTTGTTTTTTTTTTTTTTGCTCAGCATACACCTCTAAACACCCGGGCAACGCCGGGCAGAAATGCTAGTATATATATATATATATATATATATATATATATATATATATATATATATATATATATATATATATATATATATATATATAGTGACTAATAGTTAAAAAAAAAAATCACCACACCGATTTTTACCCTTCCCTCCTTAACAGAAGACTTAAATCAAAATAACTAAATAAAATTCAACCAATCAATAAAACTCAAAATAAAGTTATTACATATGAAAAGGTAAGAAAAAAGCCTCTTTAACAACAACAACAACAACAACAGCAACAAATTTGCTCCTGAAGACGATCAAACATCGAAAGCGCTTAAAGAAAATGGCTGACAAAAAATCACTCGGCAAACTAATACAAAACTTACCACCTGAAACAAGAAAAAATTCTCAGCAGATCGAGAAAATCAACAGAAAGATAAAAAGAAAGAAAACTCTGTTGTATTTAATTAAACGTATATTGATATTCATATATTAGTGGTATGGCAAGGCCACAGAAGAGAAAACCGGAGCAGCAAAACCGACACATGTAGGCAGACAACCAAAACAGCAAAACCGAAGTTGCCTACCAGGACACTATATATACAAATGCAGGCAAATTTAGGCATATTTTATTGGTTTGAAAATATAGGTTCTTTTTTACCAATTGTCATAAAATTTTAACCAAAGAATATTATTATAATCTTAAAAAAGCCTGCAAATTTTTATGTAGTTTTATATGAGCATTTCAATATTCAATTTTGCTACGGGTATAGACATATCCATTATATAGATATACCACCTTTTGGGAGGAGGGATTTTATAAATTAGAAATCTCGGCAACTATTGATCAAGATTTAACAAATAAAGGCTCGTTGGAAAGCTAATGACCTGAATTGTGCAATGGGCTATATGACATTTGCACTTAAGGTCGCACATTATTGTTTCAAAAAGTGGGGGATCACTTTTCTATATTAATTTAACGTAAATGAGCACCTACTTTATATCTACCTTTTTAGTGGAGTCTGTTATTGTTTTTATGGATGGTGTTTATTGTGGCATGGTAGACCAATACAAAACCTACCTTAAAAACTTGTTTTCGGGTGTACTGAAAACGAATAAGGCATTTAAATTTCCCTCAAATAAATATTTTTACGGGTATTAAGCAAAAATATGCGCGCTTGCACGTACAACAATGGCCACCACTTATAACATAAGAATTACATTGCTTAATACTCGGAAAAACGCTTATTTGCAGAAAATTTAAATGCGATATTCGTTTTCAGCACACACGGAAACCTACAGAAAACACTTTATTTAAGGTAGGTTTTGTGCTAGTCTGCCAGGCCACAATTACCAAATAAACACCATCCTAAAAAGAAAGGTAGCTGTAAAGTGGGTGTTCATTTTACGTTAAATTAATATAGAAAAATGGTTCCCCTATTTTTAAAACTATAACTTTTTTATATCTTAGAAACTACGCGTTTCCTGGGATTTTAACTGTTATTTTCGTTTTTAATAACCTGGAAAACCTATATAGTGGTAATTTTAAATGATTTTTGTGGGTGGGAAGATACTGTACCTTTACCAATATTTCAATCATATTCATTTGTTTTCAGAGTTTTGCATCTTAATTACAAAATATCTTATATTTCGCCCACACCTCTGGTGTTATTGGAGGGTAGTTGTTGCTGCTATGGTTTCAAATAATCTGAAAGTACTTGCTGGTAATTTCAGTCATACTTCTTCGCAAACTTTCTTCAATTCCTTGATATTCTTTGGATCTCTTGCATGCACTCTTAACTTCAAAGTTTTCCACAAATTTCTGATGAGTGACTGGCCAGGCCACTGTAATCCCATTATCCTTAAACAAATTCCATAGTTCTTTTAGTCTTGTGCTTGAGATCATTTTCTTGCTGGAAGAGAAACTCACGGCACAATCCTAAATTTGCGGTACTCTTGAACATTTGTTTAAAAAATCTTCGTGTATTTTGCTGCAATTATCTTCCCTTCTATGATTTCCATTCCGCCAACTCTATTTGCAGAAAATCAGTCACAAATTATCACATTCCCACCTTAAATTTTACAATGGGAATGCCATTAGATGCTTTAAATTCTGTGCCTTTTCCTCTCATGCACGGGAGCGCATGTTTCTTCCAAAAAGCTCAATTTTTGTTTCATCTGACCAAATAACTTTGTTCTAGAAGTCATCCGATTCACATTGATATTAATAAACAATTTTCAAACGATCATCCACATGTCTAGAACTCAACAATGGAGTCATTCTCGGTGATCAAGAATACAGGCCTGTACGAATCAATAATCCTTATTTTTTTTTATTACATTTTCCCCCCAAACAAGGCACATTGCCACTTTGGTGTAGGGGGCTACTATCAGGGGAAACAACTAATGGGGTA
>NC_136490.1:27552075-27622075 GCF_053919585.1 Euprymna scolopes | reverse complement strand
CCTTTGCAGATTCTACCAAAATCCTCTGCCAATTTTATATCTAAATACTTGAAATTTTAGATATAGGTTACTTGGCCATGGGTCAAGCATTTTAATTTGATTTGAGCCAAAAAAAATATTAAGGCATCAAAATTGGGGTCAAAGTTAAAACAAAAGTTGACCCCTGCGATCCTTACCAACTTTTCTCTGTGGTAGTTAAGGAAGCCTATTATATAGAAAGACATTACCGTACATATGTACACTTTTTAATATATACATGTGCACATAAAGTTATGAAAAGTACATAGGGCCCGAGCAAAGCTGGGCGGAACTGCTAGTATACATATGAAATAAACATAATAAACAGTAAATAAAGATAAAGTAACGCACATCTCATTTTATATACCAATGTAACATTTTGAATTCCACATCTATAAATATAAAAGCGAAAATGTGTGTATGTATGTATGTGTGTATGTGTGTATGTATGTATGTATGTATGTATGTATGTATGTTCGCTTTTTGTATATGTCTGTAAAAGGCTTTTTTCGCTGGATTCTCGGTCGACTCATTGCTTCTTAAAACTTTTTATATCACGTCTAAATGTTAATATCTAAGAGTTACAAACCGGGGTCGCCTGGCAATTTAATTTGCCCGACTTTCACACGTTATTTTTTCCAGATTTTTAGAGCGTCCCGTGTATCTTTCGCTTTTCAGTATAAAACAAGCGAAAACTGGCTTGCAGCCGCGTCATGTTTCAAGGTCAAACATCAGGCGACTTAAGTTTCTCGCACCTGTTAATTTCATTTTATAAACGTTAAATTAAGATGCTTATCATGCCTCTTCTCTCGTGGCTGAAATGGTTAGGTCCTAAGGTTTTTTTTCCATTTCGTTTCCACCTCCACGTCAAAGGTTCGGGGTTCAAGCCCACTTTCCTACTAAAACTTTTTTTTCTTTTACACCTCCAAACACTCGGCCAACGTTTTTTTTTTAAAACAGGGTGGTTTTGATCAGCCCCCAACACACACACCTACAAACACCCGGGTCACGCCGGGTACCGCCCGCTAGTTTATTCTAAAAGAGAATATTATTTTGTTTTTATGCATACTTAGCGCTAATGAGAGCCAGTAATGGCATAACAATAATAAAAAATATATCTGCAGAGAACTATATATAAAAAATATCAGTAAAGGGTCAAGACAATTGTACGCATGTATAGTTAATAAAACTGAACTTTTTTTTTTTAAGATGAACGTAAAAATGAGTTCCTGTTTCTAGTGAAGAGATAGTATATATATATATATATATATATATATATATATATATATATATATATATATATATATACACTAGACTACCTATGACCCGTTGGGTCAGTATGTTATATTAGCTATGGAATTAATGTATGAGCGTGACACTTGTGACATAAAGAAAATAGTTTTTGTAACATAACAGAAACATTTCTATGAAAGTATATTAAAATGAAAAAAAGAATATAGATTTCCATGAGTCGTTCTGTTTATAATTGTTTATTTTGGAAAAGAAACTTACAGCCATTGAATTACAAGTTAGAAAAGCATTTCATCCAAGGCATGAAAATTGTTAAACAAAATGTGTTTACTATATAATAAAGGTACAAGATTCAATTTGAAATTTATTTATCTTCAAAGTGCACTTTTATAAATTTTACAAAGTAAGGTATAAAAATTTAATTTAAATTGAATAAAAAAAATTACCTTGGATTTATTTTATGTAATGTACATTCTGTTACACTTTTTTAAAAAAATCATTGAAAGTTTTATATCTATATCATTAATTGCTAGATGAAAGATAATGTTTTTAAATTTAAACTGGGTTCGAATATCACTTCATTCATTTAGCATGAACCACTAGTGTCTGTATCTGTAGGTATAAAAACAATTTTCAATGTTTGTTTAAAGGATTTAAATCATGTGTGCTTAAATATGTGTTACAGAAGATCACAATAACAGCGATACCGTCGGTTTCAATTCCAAACCAAGAGGACCTATGTGTAGTCTCTTATGTCGGATACCTATCAGCCTCTGTTTATGTTTGAAACTGATGGTACCGATGTTATGCTAATCATTTGTAATGCATACATAAATAAATAAATGTAATCTTCGACCATCTTCAGGTATATCTCGTCGAACTAATAGGTGTTTTGGTTTTGTTTTTGTTTTTTGAACTCGTGATTTTTTTTTTTTTTTTTTTTAACTCAAGAATCTAAAAAGAATTTCCAACGGAATCCTTGTATTTAATTCACGGAGTTAGCATGCTCTTGTTCCGTCAGCCATGATTGGGTAAAATTCTTAAGTATTCGCAATTGTAATCTGAGTATTTCTCACACTGAAGATTGAACTCTCAACCTCCAGAAGAGTGTAACTAACAACTAAATTTAACCAAGTACATTGTCCATTACGCAACGGCCTTTTGAGTAGATTTCCGAAGCCGGAACGATATGAAAATAACATTCTAGATGAGAACAGTACTCAAATAATTCAAATTATATATATATATATATATATATATATATATATATATATATATATATATATATATATATATATATATATATAGTTTATTTTTGTTTTCTTTATGCACATTATTATTTTTTTTTTTTTTAAATCAGAAAAAAAATAACTGTCAACGTATTCAGCTGTTGGCAATATCATTATTATTGATTTTAAATATCTCGATGATCAGAATCGTTGATTACTTTACAAAAAAAGGGGGAAATATCGAACAATAACAACAAAATCGATTTTTTAGTCAAATACATGTTTTCTTTTCTTTCTTTTTTTCTTTTTTCTTAATTTCTGCCTCGAATGTCGGGCAAGTAACATGGATTTCTTTCTCGAACTGATGTAACGTCATCTCACAATTAAATAACATGCAAGCTTTGCCTTGTGACTCTTTAAAAAGGGGTTAGTTGCTTATCGTCTACCAGGGAATGCCGACTCTGGGGCGCTAGCTTTTCAAACCCCACTTCTTTAAAACCTTTTTGTCACATCATCCCGCCGTGGGAAGGAGATAACCATAACCTTCAAACGGTTTATAATAACTGACTTGAGTTAATATTAACTTATTCATAAGTCAGTATTTGATCTCTAAGTTCAAATGATGATGATGATGATCATCATCATCGTATGAATCAGGATGATTTTATTGTTGGCATTGGTTTCCCCGATATTTTCTAGTCAGAATTCTTTCTAGAAATACATCGGGTATTTATGGAAGGACAACGTGAAGGTTGCCAACATCCTATGTGAAAGTGATTTTGAGGAATGAACTGGATTCTAACTGGGAACACTCATCTCGCCAGTCCTTGTCGTTAACCATTTAGTCACCCCCCTCAGTCCAAAGTGTAATAACTTCTTTTAAACCCAACTGTATTATTCGAAAAAGTTAAAATAATGGCAATAAACACCACTTTTTACCTCAGTCAAGAAGGTTATGAATTCAGTCGGATTTGTAACTGCGTTTGTTTGAGTACAACCTAGCATCAACATCGCTTGACAAATCGTTACCAAACTTTTTAAATATATCAGTTGTGGTGTAACTTGAAATTGGTTTAATTTTTTCTCTAGGTCAATGGTCATGGTTAATGTCTCAGAAACTCTGTCTAAGAATGAGAGACCAGTTGTAGATGTACCAGCTCAGATATGGCAACAATACACCATGTGTGGGCGATGGGTAGCCTCATAGAGATATAGGATACTTTCATAGCACATAGAGCTCGTCTACTTTGTAGCAATCTTGACAATATTCTCAATATATTTCTTCCAACATGTTGTCTGCGAATGTGAAGCCGACAAGAGAATAATGAGCTCTTACGTATGATGCTATTTGGTATGGCAATCGGTGCCTGAGAAGGTTTTTTGGTAATTGTTAAAGGAAAGAAGCTTACTCTTAGTAGCATTAAATGTGATCAACCATTTCTGGCCCAATTCCGCTAGAGATGTTAGCTGTATGCTACATTTATTTACGACAAGCTATGTATTAATAATGCACACCATTGAAATCTTACCTCTAAAATATGTTTATTACAAAGAATAAATGGCGGTTAGTTGGATTTTTTCAGAAATTGGAAATTAAGGAAGTCTTGTATCTTGGAGAGTGTCGAAAAATAGTTTTAAATCTAATAAACCCCGCACAATCGGACAACGTCCAACATCTGTCCCATCACTGCAGTATTTATTGCATCTCTGTGTCTGCTTTTTTACAAGGAAATCACCACTTATTAAAACACGAAGGTCACTAGAGGATAAAGGTTAATGAATGTAAGATGGTGTTTTAGTAATCGTTAATGGAATAGATTAGTAGAATTTGGATTACGGGGACGATTCAACAAGAACTTGTTTGCATTGGACTTTAAGGCTACCATAATGTAATCGGCCAGAAAGCAGGCCAGTGGAACAGTGTTCCACAAGCGGGTAGTTCTAGTTTACAAGTACTTTAATGAAAGGTGTTTGGATGAATGCGTACTACTTGTCTCCTATCGACGTACATATTCCTGATTAACTCACCACGCAGCAAAATCCTACCTCTTCACTGTTGAAGTCGCTAGATGTCGGAAATCCTTCTGCTCTGATAGCTTCTTCTCTCAGACTTCTAGACTTTAGAATTCCTGTCCTGTTTCCTGCTTCCTTTACTGTAGTATTCTGCAGAAGTTTAAATGTAATCTAAACAAACATCTAGTTGTTCAACTCCCCGCAATCTCCTGTTAGATCAAATCCCAAATAGAAATCCCCTAGCTATAAGTGGCAATATGCATTCTTTGGGGTGAAAAAGAGTTTTAAGATAACTTCTATGATCTTAATCTTGACCTTTGACCTTGCGAAAATTTTGTCATGGCTTCAATCTTTACAAAATTTCCGCTTCGGAGATTTCCAGATTTAATGTATTGACCTGATTCAACCGGATAATAGTTAAGTACCCTGCAAAACTCCAGCCTTATTAAATAACTAGTTTTTAGTAATCAACGTTTTCCATGGTATAATTTCGGAAATGCTTCATACAATTTAGACAAGTAAGTCTAACTTTTTTTATCAATAAAATATCCCTCATACGATGCTTTCCCTCTTTTCTTTTACACAGCTTTCGTTATTAATTTATTCACTCTTTTCAAATCTTTTGATAGTTAATGACAAGATTAAATATCCGTTTCCGGTTAGAAAGTTTTATTCTCGACCCCCAAAATCAACAAAGATTACACCATACGTGTAATGATCCGGTCCATGTTGATATTGCAGTGAGAGTTTAGTTCTGTGGAGTTACAGGATGTCCACCCTCCCAGACCTTGCTTTTTCTCTTTAAGAAGGGGTCATTCTATTACTAATCGCCTAAGGCACCCATACCGAGGAATGCAGGTACTTTTGCAGGTCAGTTAATGGGTGTTAATTTCTCAATCCCACCTTCTGGCCTTGCTGTCGGAGTTCTTGCAATGTGATAGAACTAAAAAAAAAAAAAAACAACGTATGCGTTGTTGATATGAAATTACAATTTTTTCCTCTTTTCTCTTCATAACTGACTGACTTAGCCGTTTCTCTTCGATGCCATTTCATGAGTGGCCGAGTTGTAACATGGTCGGCTATCTTTTGTTTAATTAAGGCGAATAACACTCCTCATGCATGAAAAGACACAAGGAGATTACGCTGAGTTTCTTTAAGGTTTTCTTGTAAAGAATTTACTTATAGAGACAGAGACTAATGTCTCCTAATAATCATTTACTCCTTAAACGTAACTTGCTAATATAAGAAATGAAAGACGCAGGCTGACAGACATCGATAACATTCGTCATAGATTATTCTACATTATTGGCTGTGTCGCGTTCGTATAGCTTCCCGGTGAGAACTTTTGAAAAACCTTTGTTTCTCTCGCTCGAAAACGTGACATTATGTCATCGTTCGATTTTGTTTTGTCTACGGCGTTTGAAATGTTGCTTCTGCCTTGCCATCTATCTCTGGGTACGATTCCGTATGTCGATCTGGGTTATTCTGACATGCACTCAATGTTATGTTCGTCAACGTTCACGCTAGCAAACTTAATCGCTACTGACATAAGGTACCTAATATGTAACATAAGGCCCAGATAAAGATTTTTGCCCATCCTTACGTTGTCAGGCGGAAGTATGCTTTCTCACGACTTAGTTATGTTCTTATTACCACACACAGGCTAGTTTTTGTACATGGTGGCTAGAATACATATCAAATACAAACATACATACGATTAAATACCTTTATTAAATCGATGAGGATGGGTCTTCTTCCTGCTTCGGTTGCTTGGAAACCTGGCGAGAAAATACAAGAATCCGTTCTTAAAAATCAGCCCGACAGGTTATGGGCAATTTACGTAGTTTAGAGGTAAGAAATCAATGTTTTGCCTTATTGATACACAGCTATCGGACTGAGTTACGCCGCCTGTGTGTTACCCAGGCCTTGCCACCCGGCTTTTGTGTGAGGCAAATTTATTGCTTCTGGCTGAGGCTCCCGTACTGGGGAATGCCGGTAGGGATGCCCAAACAATTTTAGTTAGGACAGAGTGTCCCTCCTTTAAGGGTGCTGGCTTGATATTTTTACTTTCTGGCCTGTTCTTCGAATGTAAAGGGTTTTCTTTGTAAAACGTTTTGTAATGTTTGAAACAAATGGTAATCGGTTGGTGCTAAGTTTGGTAAATACGATTGATGAGAAAGTATTTATAAATTACATTGATGTATTTTAGGTAACGGCCTTTCTGCAAGATGAAGTCGGGCTTTGTTTTGTAAGAGGATTGGCTGATACCAATTCACTAACCTCAGATGGTTGTGTGCGAGTTTCCTCATCATTTCATCCAATTGTTTGCTGTATACATCTGCTGATGTACCCGTACCACTTATCATGAAGCTGTAATGACTGACACCAACTGAGGACCATCAAACCCAGACCATTATCTTCTTTTGATGGAACTCAGGATTTGGAGTATGTTTTGGGATTTCAACCTTATCCAATCACCTTTATGCTCGTTTGCAATTATTGAAAAGAATCTATTTTTCGCCAAACGTAACAATACGCTGCAGAAATGATCCTGTGTTCTTCAGTAACAGTAAGAAACAATAAGTTTCAAGACGACGCGTCATTTGATATTCTTTCAATTCCTGTACTATTCACTTGTTCAGTTTCTTTACTTTTTCCCCCGATGCTCCAATACAGTAGTAATTGAAACATTAAATATCTCTGCTAAAACACGCGTTATTGGAGACCTATACTTTCCCCTACTGGTTTCAACTCATTATTATAGGTTTGGATTTCAGACCTACCATAGGGTTGATTTTCAAGACTGAACCAACCAGACTGAAGTCATTGGCGCACAGTTCGTTCGTTCGCCATGTTGTCACGAAAAACGTCATTAATGTTTCTAGCCGTCTGAAACGCATTTGTTCCACGACGGAATTCGTATTCATAAGCAACCCGATGTTTTCATTCATCCAAGATGTTCATTTGAAATCTGTAAATCACGAAATTATATGTTACCCTGAATTACATCTGTAAGATAATAAAGTAAAGGTCATTCGGTATGAAATTATGAAGCAATAGAAAAAATGTGAGAGTTATAATTCGACAAAAATGTCAGTCTTAATGACCTAATATAACTCACAAATTGATGTAGAGCAATTCTTTTCTCTATTATTAATATGTATTGCACACACACACACACACATACACACACATACGTATATGTGCGTGCGTGTGTGTATGTATGTGTGTGTAATGGTTACATAGATCGGTTTCCTAGATGTACATCCAATGAAACCTGCGTGATTATTAAAGAGTGCTCAATGCAGGACAGAGCTGGTATATAGTCTGTTTATTATACAGCCATTATTGGTTATATATATGCTTACATGTTTCAGTGGAATCCTAATTCAAAAAGACCACTTCATCGGACCAAAAAAGCGAATCTTAGACCAATAAACAACTGCCAAGTTAACTTAACAGCAATACCTCCCCACTGCGACAGCTTGACCACACGGGATCGTACTTTACCTTCCTCCTTTACCCCACCCCCTCCTCATATCTACTCCCTTTCTTCACTACACCTGTCTCCAAAACCTCTACTGCTCACATTCACAAAGTATACAATCCATTTACTTTTAGAGCGTAAACCGCACACGAATATATTTTATAAAATACGAATGTAATCTTGACGCTCGTTTCAATAACGCCAATATCGCCCCTTTTTTGGTCTGATGAGGTGGTCTCTTTGAATTGAGATTCCACTGAAATATGTATGCACAAATGTAACCAATAATGTTTGTAGAATAAGTACCATATATATATATATATATATATATATATATATATATATATATATATATATATATATATACACTAGCGAAAGCACCCGTCGTTTACTGGGTTCAAAAACAGCCTACAGAAAATGGACACTGATTTATGAAAGTATAATAGGTTATGAAAAAGAAGGGTTGTAAATTTGGGTTTAATTTGTGGGTACCAAACAAAAATATGATGAAAGTAAAAATAAAATAGATAAACCCCATAATTTATTATACCATACCTGTTCAGACTAAAACATTTATCACAATATTCTGAGGATATATATTAAAAACCTTGTTAAACTTTGTGACATATTTCCATTCTATGGAGGTCAGGTGCGAATGAACACCACATAATTTTATTATACCATATTTCTTCAAACTGAAACATAATTATCAAACTATACTTACGCAGATAGATATGAAAAGTCTTTATTAAAGTTTGTGCCTATTTCCATTCCATGGAGGCCAGGCGCGAACGCAGACCCCACAATTTTATTATACCATCCCTATTTAAGTTAAAATATACTTATCAAAGTATAATTATGTACATCTATATCAAAAACACTTGTAAACGATTTTTTTAAATTTTTTATTTCCATAGTTTGTGGACCAGGCGCGAACGCATACCCCACAATTTTAATGAACCACCGTTCTGCCAGATCAAACATACCCATTCCTGTGTCTCAATACATCTTCTATCATTATATGTAATCAGTTTTTTTAAAATAGTCAACCATATAGGAGCCTACTAGTGACCAGGCACACACACACACATTCAGCTTTATATTATATATATATATATATATATATATATATATATATATATATATGTGTGTGTGTGTGTGTGTGTGTGTGTTGTTTGTTTTGGTTTGGTTTTAGCGATATGTTTTGAATGAATTCAATTATTTACGAAAGCGCATTTTTGCCTAAATGCGAGCTGGGAATAATTTTTAAGCAATTTGGTACCCCCACAAGGGGAGCGGTATATATATTATTTTTAAAATGTAATTATCCACTGACACATGCATCGTCGTCTACGACTCATCAGAGTGGCTGAATATTGTGAGATTCGAAATCGGGACCCCACAGTAATGAGCCTAAGCCCCTTACCTCTGACCCATCTCGCCAACTGTCTGGATATATCGCAATTTACTTAAATGTTGTTTGTTTTGGTTTTAGCGATATGTTTTGAATGAATTCAATTATTTACGAAAGCGCATTTTTACCTAAATGCGAGCTGGGAATTATTTTCCCTTTAACCAATTTGGTACCCCCACATGGGGAACGGTATATATATTATTTTTAAAATGTAATTATCCACTGACAGGTGTTTCGTCATCAGACTCATCAGACCAAAAAGCATAATGAATTTAAAAAATAAAAAATGAAAATAAAGGTTAGCTAACCCGGTTTCGTTCCTCACTTATCAAAGCTAAATCGAGGAAATACGATTTAAAACAAACAAAAAAAGTTATGAATATGGCGGGGGTAGGAAAAAAAACAGAAATAAACGGAGAAAAAAAATTACATAGAGACTAAATTAAGTCCAAGATTTTCTTTTTGCTTGCAAAGAGAATGTTTCAAAGATTTAATAAAAATAGTCTCTAAAATTTTCAAATGATAAGGAGAGTACAACTTACTAAGGATCGTAAACGTGTCAACACTGAAATTCATGGCACACGCATGGTTATTTATAAGATGGTCGCAAATCGCAGAAACATACGTATTACTCAGAACATCCGAGGGTGAAAATTTTGCATAACGAATCTTTGAAGGCATATGCTGTTTCAAACGAAAATCTAATTTTTGCGATGTTCGCCCAACGTCGTGCGCACTGCAACTACATTTAAATAAACAAATAATAGAATTATTATGGTGGGGGGAAGAACATCTTTGCGAATAGACGGCAACATAGGCCTGGTTGAAAAAACAACAAGCGAATTCGATGCAAAATAACACCGTTGCACAGACAAAGAAATTTGCTTAGCAAATCGGTCACTGATGTTACCTAGCCAAGGTAGACGTAGGTACACAGGACATCTATTAGCTATAATTTCTTTGAGTTCTCCCCCCCCCACCATAATAATTTGATTATTTATTTATTTAAATGTAGTTGCAGTACGCACTACGTTGGGCGAACATCGCAAAGATTAGATTTTCGTTTGAAACAGCATGTGCCTTCAAAGATTCGTTATGAAAATTTTTCACCCTCAGATGTTTTGAGTAATACGTATGGTTCTGCGATTTGCGACCATCTTATAAATAACCATGCGTGTGCCACGAATTTTAGTGCTGACACGTTTACGATCCTTAGTAAGTTGTACTCTCCCTATCATTTGAAAATTTTAGAGACTCTTTTTATTAAATCTTTGAAACATTCTCTTTGCAAGCAAAAGAAAATCTTCTTGGACTTAATTTAGTCTCAATGTAATTTTCCCCCCGTTTATTTCTGGGATGTTTTTCCTACCCCCGCCATATTCATGATTTTTTTTTTGTTTGTTTTAAATCAAATTTTCCTCGATTTAGCTTTGATAAGTGAGGAACGAAACCTGGTTAGTTAACCTTTATTTTCATTTTTTATTTTTTAAATTCATTATGCTTTTTGGTCTGTATTTAGCCGTTATAAAATTCTGTACCCCCCGGAAAACTTTCGTGTATATATATATATATATATATATATATATATATATATATATATATATATATATATATATATATATGATGAAAATAATGGAAATAGTATTCCGACAAAATAGAGAAAATAAAAAAGGAACAAACCGTATTATGTGTTCACCAACGTTTCGTCTTTATTTCACCCAGAGGAAGTCTCGAAATAAAGACGAAACGTTGGTAAACACATAATACGGTTTGTTCCTTTTTTATTTTCTCTCTCTCTCTCTCTCTCTCTCTCTCTCTATATATATATATATATATATATATATATATATATATATATATATATATATATATATATATATATATATATATGAATGGAAATGCATAAAAAGGAATACGAAAAGTATAAAAGCTTATAACTTTTCTTTATTCGTTTTCAATTGGTGACGTGTAGGAATACAAAATATATTATGAAAAAAATTAAAAAACTTTTTTTACAGGTACATATTTTTCGACCGATCCTTCAGTTTTCATCGGCGTAGTGAAAGTATAAGCATGCACGGGGAAAAGGGGAATGGAAAAGGAAGGAAGGAAGTGGAGGAGGAGAAGGGGGTATAGCCAATGAGAAGGTGCCACGTCAGTTTTAAACATATACACATATAAGTACGCACATACACACATGCACACAGTACATATACACATATAAACGAAAAAATTAAACAGTAAATAAAAATGAGAAACGCGCCTTTAACTGTCCATATATATATATATATATATATATATATATATATATATATATATATATATATATATATATATATATATATATATATATATATATATAGGGAGAGAGAGACAGCCAGAGAAGGGGAAAGAGAGAAAAATGTATATATATATATATATATATATATATACATATAATGTATATATATATATAAATATATATATATATATGTGTGTGTGTGTGTGTGTGTGTGTGTGTGTGTGTGTGTCATACTTCCGAAATAAAATTTCTAATTTTGTATTCAAATATGAATATTAATAACACAATGTTAAATTAGATAACTCAACCGTACAATACTAGAAATACTTTATCTTTTAGAATATAGAATATACTGCTTCACTGAGAACAGACACTCATTTGCGGAAACCTCTTTTGAGATGAACATGAAAATGAGTGTCTATTCATATTAAGCGGTATATTACAAAAGCAAAAGTATATATATATATATATATATATATATATATATATATATATATACATATATACACACACACACACACACACACACACACACACACACACATATATATATATATATATATATATATATATATATATATATATATATAGGGTCCTGGATATGACCTTAAACTATATCCGATGGTGAGGCCCGAGCTTGTGGGCTTTGGGGAGTGTGGAGCCACTCTTTTATTGCCATTGCTCCCAGGTCCACTCTGACCCGGAGTGGTAGTACCTATTAGGGTCCCAACTATGGGTTAAATAGAAATCGACTTGAAAAAAAAAAAAACAAATATCTTCTATTAAATTTTTTTCTTCAAAATCACTGGATTCGGCATTAAATAACCTGAAAAGTGTTGATATGCCTTAAATAACCAACCAACCAACCATATATTTATATTTATATATAGTATAAAAAGGTCTATGTCAGTATTCATTTCACCGCTGTCGCCCCCCCCCCCCTCCTTCTATTTTGTGTTATATCATTTCGTGTCTGAAGACCCTAACATCGCGGGTTTCAATAACCTCGGTTCGGTGATTAATTTTAATTCTCGTGATTAAATCCTTAACGCCCGTAAATAGCTGAACAACAATAAAGACGAGGAGATGAAGCATGATCCTACACGAAGCCTCTTTGTGTGTGGTCTTCTCATCAGATGATAAAAAAAGACTCTTTCGAAAAGAAGTCAACATTTTTTTCTGCTTGAGATATTAGCGGCAGATAACAACAGAGAGAAATAGACTCTTTCAAAGACGTTTCATTTCGAGCTCGGAAAAAGATTCATGACTTATTCATGACATCATGTTTCGCTAGCAGATACGAGATGCCTTTAATAAGTTTCCTGATATTTTTGTAAAGGCATTTGTAATTGTGGTAAACTCTTGAACATTCAGTATGTCATTGCTATATATCTTATAAGATTATTGACCAATTTTTATAATTTCAAATTCAAATGAACAGCAACAGAAGGAATTGGAATGCACCCTACTAAAGCCTGATTGTCACAACTGGTCAAGACACTTTGAAGTATGATATGCAATAAAATTATGTTTTAAACTAAACGTATGAAATGCTTCAGACTGCTTTTGGACCATCTTGCATGAATTGAGCATCAGTTTTTGAGTGGTATAAGAGATTCAAGGGGGAAGTCTACGAGGGATGATGATAGGTGTGTGAGGAGTAAGAAACACCAGAGTTGATCGGCCAAATAAAGAATTTCATGGATAAGAACCGTCGTGTGTCTATAGAGGGAATAAGTACACAATTTGATGTCAGTGTGGGAACTGTAAACACAATTATTCACGAGGAACTGAAGATGCGGAAGATTTGCGCGAAGTTTGTCACAGGGGTGCTCAGAGAAGATCAGCAGGGCGATGGTAGGGCTGATTAATTCAGATCCCACAGTTGTAAATACTCTGGTAACCTGCAATGAAAGCTGGATCTACTGCTATGACCGACAGTCAGCAAGGAATACTATGTTAAGGTTTTAAGGAAGTTTAGGAAGAGATTACGTTGGAAGAGGCAATCACTCTTCAAACCGGGTCAGTGTCGTTTCCACCAGGACAATGCACCAAATTTCGTTCGCGCCTGGTCCACAAACTATGGAAATAAAAAATTAAAAAATTTAAAAAAAAAAACGTTTACAAGTGTTTTTGATATAGATGTACATAATAATACTTTGATAATTATGTTTTAACTTAAATAGGGATGGTATAATAAATTTGTGGGGTCTGAGTTCGTGCCTGGCCTCCATGGAATGGAAATAGGCACAAACTTTAATAAAGACTTTTCATATCTATCTGCGTAAGTATACTTTGATAATTATGTTTCAGTTTGAAGAAATATAGTATACTAAAATTATGGGGGGTTCGTTCGCGCCTGACCTCCATAGAATGGAAATATGTCACAACGTTTAACAAGTTTTTTTTTAATATAGATCCATAGAATATTGTGATAAGTGTTTCAGTGTAAACAGGTATGGTATAATAAATTATGGGGTTTATCTATATTATTTTTACTTTCATCATATTTTACTTTGGTTTTGATACCCCCAAATTCGAAGCTATCTCTTTACAACCCTTCCTTTTCATAACCTATCATACTTTCATAAATCAGAGTCCATTTTCTGTAGGCTGTTTTTGAACGAACACTCCATAATTTTATTATAGTCAAAAACAAGAGGCTAACAGATTTACATTTAATGTAGTAAATAAAAACTACATAAAAGAAGTTGGTATGAAAAATTTCATGATTAGTCAATTGAAAAATTATTTTAAACATATCAACTCTATTGTACAAGAAGCTGATAAAATTGACTTAATGAAAAAATATTGGAATATACCCTTCCATTGTTTTTCAAGTGAGCACATTTTAATTGACATAACTGCCTGTCGGAATGTCCCATTGACTCAGTTGCAGAACCATAACTATAAATTCATGTATTGTACAAATGAATGCAATTATAATCAGCCTCAATGTTATAACGAATAAAGAGTTGGTTGCAATAGTATTGTGAATAAAATTGCCATTGTTAATAATATTAATTATGATGTAGAAAATGAAAAATCGGATGAGCATATATCATTGGCTAGAGTTTGTAGCATTAATGAAGGCTGTCCAGACACAAATCAACAATTAAAATATGTCAAACAAATCCACAGTATTTTGAATGGTTTTAATCCTCAGATGAAAATCTCTCAAATGAGAAAAATATTAGATAATTTTCAGAACTGCAAAAAAGTACATTCTGATGGAATTTTTTGTGCTGGCCAGAAAGATTGCACTGATAATTTGTCTTTTTCAAGGCGAGTAGCATCTCATTCACAGTATTTAAGGACAATTCTTAGGAAAATATATAGACTGCTGTCAATTGGAAATTGGCTTAATAAATTTGACATTGCTATAAGTGGTGATTGGTTATTGTTTTCTACTTTGACCAATCAAAACAATTTGGATTCTAATATTTCTGAGAAATATGATTATTATTTTCTTGAAACCAAAGATGAGGTGCACACTGAGTTATATTTCACAAATAAATATAACAAACTATTTACAAATTATGAAAAAGAAATTTACAATTTTAAATGAAACCAGTGTGACATTTGCAAAATGAGACATAAAGACTCTGAACTGTCTGAGTGGAAAAAAATGGGGAATTGAAAAATTTGTGTCACAAGAAATATTAGAGATTATTCGATTGAACTATACTCTTCCTTGCAGTATTTGTAAATCTTGTCGATATAATCTAAAAAAATAAAGGAATACCTACTTTGGCATCAATCAATGGACTTGAAGTCACAGGAATTCCACCTGAAATAGGTAATTTGAATTTTTATGAAAAGCTTTTGATTCAAAGATCCAAATGTTTCATGAACATTATAAAATTGATGCCATATAGTTTCAAAGGAGAAAAAAGTTTGTTGGTTCCAGCTATTCGAGGAATAGCTACTCATCTTCCACTGTCAATGGAAAATACTATTAACCATGTCATGAACACTTTGCCATCAAATAAAAATGATATTATGGAAATCTTAGTCCATACATTGCCAAGCAAAAAAAATATAATTTGGCGGTCATTAGTTGACATCAATAAAGTATTAAAAGCACTAAAATGGCTGAAAGAAAATAATGTTTTGTATAGTGATATTACTATTAATGAAAATGCTAATTTAGAGAATATTGTAACGTGTACTGGACAAAAGGATTATTTTAAAATGGATCATTTTTTAACTCAAACTGCAGATCAGATTTCCTATGAGCATCATACGGGTCAAGATATGCAGCCATTATTGCCATCTGAAAAGGACTTAATAATTTACAGACAAACAAGAATTGAGGGAAAATTGCTTACTGATAATGATCCACATTTGGAATTACTGTGTTTTCCTAATTTGTATACCAAAGGCAAATTTGGAATGTTTTCAACCGAACGCACATATGGCAATGTGAAGACATTTATGTTCATAAGGAATAGATTAAATCATTCTGATGCGAGATTTAGGAAAGATATGCAGTACCTAATGTTTTGTGCTGACAAAGCCGAGAAAAGAGCCATTGATGCTGGCATTTATGCAGTTATGAAAACTACCAAAATGTCAAACATTACTGTTAGAGAATTTAAACACAGCTTACAAAACAATGACAAACAATTGGAAGGAAATTTGTCCATGATGATGTCTAATATGAGAGGATACAAAGCATTTTGGTTTCGAAAATATAGTGATTTGCAAGCATTTGATGAGTGTCATGGTGTGCCAACATTTTTCTTGACACTTTCTTGTAATGAATATTTTCTAAAAGATCTAAATCACTTTTTAGAAAAGTTAAATGGCAAAAGTAAAACAATTAGACGAATAAATAATGATGATATTGTTGCAGTGAGGGAATATTTTTATCATCGATTTCTGGAATTTATGAAAGTAGTTATACTTGATGACAATGGTCCACTGAGTAAAGTTAATCATTATTTTTCGCATCTAGAGTAGTTAATGATTATAATCCTGTATTTTTGATGATGTGAAAATTTAATACTGATATACAGTACATCTCGGAAAGTTCAATGGTATTGAATCATTATATCACCAACTATCAAACTAAATATGAAAAAGGTGAGACTGAAGGTGTGTGGTCATTGGACCACTCTAAATCTCTTTATAGTAAATACAAAAATGCTGGCCTTTCATTTCTAGCCAAAAGAGATTTAGGGGCTTATGAAGTAGCTGATAAGTTGTTGGGACACCATTTGTTTGGAGACTGTCATGTGGGTTGGTGCAGACATGCCTCAATAGATTTTTGCCATAAAAAGAATTAGATAATCTGTCTTCTGATTGTACAGACTTGTACTTTGGCAATATGGTTGAAACATGGTACCCAAATAGACCTGATTCAATGGAAAACAAATGCTGATTTTATGCTGCTAGAAATTATGAGAGAATCAAATATTTAAAAATAAATGATCAAAGTGATGAAATGAAACTTAAAAATAACTTTGGTTATTTCTGTAAAGTTAAAGAAAAAGTTGTTAAAACTCCAAATGTGAAATTAACTTCAGGGACAAAAGAGCGCTTTTTTCATAATCTATTGATTTTGTTCAAACCATGGCGTCTAGAAGAAATTGATTTGCTTGATGGTTGTAATTCTTATGCTGGATCATTTAAGAAAAATGCCTCTTCCATATTTGAAATGATGAATTATGTTATTGTTAAAAAAAAATGAATGAAGCAATTGAAAAGGCCAAAGTTTGGGAACAAGAAGCCAAAAAAATTCATTGAAAATAACCATGATGAAGATGATGAAAATGATTGTAATGGTCAAATTAATGTGATTGGAAAAGATGAATTTGATGGTGAGGTGGATTTGAACCTCAAATAAGACAAGTTACTCAATAAAAAGTATTGGAAAATGAGCAAAAACTCAACCAAATTCAAAAGGCTTTTTATGATGAAATTATTGCTAAAATTGAGCAAAGAAATTTCAATTGGAATGAGGAAAAACCAATTCCAAGATGCAATTGTGATGACTGCCCACAAGTGCTGAAATTTATTAGTGGTCAAAGCAGTGTGGGAAAGTCCTTCTTGATCAATGCACTAGCAGATAAATTATCATTAATTTATCCAGCTGTAAATGTTCCAACTGTCATAATTTGTGCCCCAACAGGTGTCAGTGCTTTCTTGTTGAAAGGATCCGCTTGCCACAGGGTTTTTCAACTAAAAGTGCAGCATGGTTCTACACCAAAGTATGACGAATTATCTAAAACTAAGCTTAAGGAAATGAGATCTATGCTTAGTTATGTGAGATTGTTCATCATTGATGAAATAAGCATGATTAGCCATTTGCAATTGGCATTTATTCATCAACGTTTGCAAGAAATATTCGGTGATTCAAGAAAAAAATTTTCTATTTGTCAATAGTTAATTTGGTGATTTATTTCAGCTTCCTCCTGTGAATGAAACACCTGCATTTTCAAAAATTTCAATTTATGATGCAAAAAAATCAGGTTTAGGGATAGCTGGTCTAAATTTATGGTCTTATTTTGATTATGATGAATTAACAATTAATATGCGACAAAAAGATGATACTGAAAACTTTGGTGACATTTTAAATAGAATTAGATTGGGATCACCAAATGATAACGACATTAAAATTAATACCAAACGAAAAGCTAATCTATCAGAAGTTGCTAATCTTTTGATAGAAAAGCAAAAGGAAATGAATATAATTTGTATTTTGCCAACAAATGAAGCTGTGAAAGAAATTAATAATAAAATGTTGGAAATGTTGGAAATCAATGGCATTAATACAGTTGAAATCGCGGCTGTAGACTCAAATATGAGACAAAAGTCATCTAATAAAAAAAACTTAAAAAAAAAACTGCCTAAAAAGCTTAAAACTAACAAAGTTTCCATTACAGCTGGTCTGAAACTGTACTGAGAATTGCGATTGGGGCTCGATGCATTTTGAAACGAAATATCGATGTAAATAAAGGTCTGTGCAATGGTACTATGGGAATAATTACTGATATTATTTTTTTAAATGGCAATGTTTTTCTGTGACTGTACAATTTCACAATATGGATGAAGCTGTTGACATTGAACATATAAAAGCTGATTATGAACTTTCACCAGGACTTTTTGTCACTAGAAGTCAGATACCTTTGCCATTGAGTTACGATCTTACTGTAAATAAAACCCAAGGAATTTCGGTTGATGGCATTATAGTTGACTTAGGATCTGATGTGTTTTCAGCTGGAATGGCCTATGTTGCATTATCACGGGCAAGAAAATTGTGTAATGTTTATTTAATTGATTTAGACCCTTATAAATTATTAATGTGTGAGAAAAGTGCATGGAATGAATATAATAAATTAAGAGCCAAAAGAAATAGACTTGATTTGCCCCCACTTGATCCATGCTGTGTAAAGCCCCCTAGTTTGTCATTTTATAAAACAAATAATTCGAAAAATTGGTTATTTCTGTAAAGTTAAAGAAAAAGTTGTTAAAACTCCAAATGTGAAATTAACTTCAGGGACAAAAGAGCGCTTTTTTCATAATCTATTGATTTTGTTCAAACCATGGCGTCTAGAAGAAATTGATTTGCTTGATGGTTGTAATTCTTATGCTGGATCATTTAAGAAAAATGCCTCTTCCATATTTGAAATGATGAATTATGTTATTGTTAAAAAAAAATGAATGAAGCAATTGAAAAGGCCAAAGTTTGGGAACAAGAAGCCAAAAAAATTCATTGAAAATAACCATGATGAAGATGATGAAAATGATTGTAATGGTCAAATTAATGTGATTGGAAAAGATGAATTTGATGGTGAGGTGGATTTGAACCTCAAATAAGACAAGTTACTCAATAAAAAGTATTGGAAAATGAGCAAAAACTCAACCAAATTCAAAAGGCTTTTTATGATGAAATTATTGCTAAAATTGAGCAAAGAAATTTCAATTGGAATGAGGAAAAACCAATTCCAAGATGCAATTGTGATGACTGCCCACAAGTGCTGAAATTTATTAGTGGTCAAAGCAGTGTGGGAAAGTCCTTCTTGATCAATGCACTAGCAGATAAATTATCATTAATTTATCCAGCTGTAAATGTTCCAACTGTCATAATTTGTGCCCCAACAGGTGTCAGTGCTTTCTTGTTGAAAGGATCCGCTTGCCACAGGGTTTTTCAACTAAAAGTGCAGCATGGTTCTACACCAAAGTATGACGAATTATCTAAAACTAAGCTTAAGGAAATGAGATCTATGCTTAGTTATGTGAGATTGTTCATCATTGATGAAATAAGCATGATTAGCCATTTGCAATTGGCATTTATTCATCAACGTTTGCAAGAAATATTCGGTGATTCAAGAAAAAAATTTTCTATTTGTCAATAGTTAATTTGGTGATTTATTTCAGCTTCCTCCTGTGAATGAAACACCTGCATTTTCAAAAATTTCAATTTATGATGCAAAAAAATCAGGTTTAGGGATAGCTGGTCTAAATTTATGGTCTTATTTTGATTATGATGAATTAACAATTAATATGCGACAAAAAGATGATACTGAAAACTTTGGTGACATTTTAAATAGAATTAGATTGGGATCACCAAATGATAACGACATTAAAATTAATACCAAACGAAAAGCTAATCTATCAGAAGTTGCTAATCTTTTGATAGAAAAGCAAAAGGAAATGAATATAATTTGTATTTTGCCAACAAATGAAGCTGTGAAAGAAATTAATAATAAAATGTTGGAAATGTTGGAAATCAATGGCATTAATACAGTTGAAATCGCGGCTGTAGACTCAAATATGAGACAAAAGTCATCTAATAAAAAAAACTTTAAAAAAAACTGCCTAAAAAGCTTAAAACTAACAAAGTTTCCATTACAGCTGGTCTGAAACTGTACTGAGAATTGCGATTGGGGCTCGATGCATTTTGAAACGAAATATCGATGTAAATAAAGGTCTGTGCAATGGTACTATGGGAATAATTACTGATATTATTTTTTTAAATGGCAATGTTTTTCTGTGACTGTACAATTTCACAATATGGATGAAGCTGTTGACATTGAACATATAAAAGCTGATTATGAACTTTCACCAGGACTTTTTGTCACTAGAAGTCAGATACCTTTGCCATTGAGTTACGATCTTACTGTAAATAAAACCCAAGGAATTTCGGTTGATGGCATTATAGTTGACTTAGGATCTGATGTGTTTTCAGCTGGAATGGCCTAAGTTGCATTATCACGGGCAAGAAAATTGTGTAATGTTTATTTAATTGATTTAGACCCTTATAAATTATTGATGTGTGACAAAAGTGCATGGAATGAATATAATAAATTAAGAGCCAAAAGAAATAGACTTGATTTGCCCCCACTTGATCCATGCTGTGTAAAGCCACCTAGTTTGTCATTTTATAAAACAAATAATTCGAAAAACAAAAAAGAAATTGATAGTGAATTGCTATTAAATGAAAATCCTCCTATAAACCACCTCAAAAGAAGTGGCAACAGTGACAGTGTTCAATTAGATTTAAAATTAATACAAGAAATTCTTGTTTTGCTAATTGTATTATTCAGATTATTTATCAACAGCTTCCTTATTTCACTAACATTATTAAAACAGATGCCAATTCAACAACTGATAAGGATTTTAGTTCCTGGCAGCCACAGTGTTGCTGATTTAAGAGAAATGATGGGTGGAATATTTAATGATGGAGGATAAAAAGATGCTCTTGAATTTTGGGAACATTTATTGAACACATGTCCCAACAGTGCTCGAGAATTATTTGTTTTTGAGGAGAATAGAACCAGAAAATGTATCAGAAAACACAAGGTTTATTGTCAGAGACTGGAAAATGGTCAGTGCAACTGTAGACGCCAAGTTGGCTGTCATTTACAGACTACTCTAATTGTAAATAATACCAAACAAATAACTCTTACACTACATCCCATTGATGGTCGCCAGCAATTTAAAAGTTTATTTAAAACTGATTCCTATGCCATTAAATATTGCAATGAGTGTCAGCAAAATATTGAACACTTGGAAAAAGTTACTTATACTTTTCCTGAAAAATGAAATATTTGTGTGTTGCACTTAACCGATTTTTAATCATCAATGATGTTTTTAAAAGAATAAATGCTGAAATTATGTATTTTAATACAAAAAAGCAAATTATTTTTGGCCCAAATTTCAAATTAAATGCTGCCATAATGCATACATTGGATACATATGATTTTGGTCATTTCACTTGTATTGTGAAAAATGAAGAAAAATGGAACATTAATAGTGATTCTGAATATGTTTCTTGTAATATCAAATTTCTTTCTAAGATGAGTAACATTACTGCACTATTTTTTGAAAAAAATCGACTTTTTACTACCATTTAAGGATTGAATAAGATTATAACAAATTTTAAAAAATTGATCAAAATTGAAAAAAAATGTCTGGGTTTCATTTTCTAGATTTCTTATTGCTTGTTCAATATATTTATATAAAACTAGCTGTACCCGGCCACGCGTTGCTGTGGCTCAGTTTGTTAAAATGGAACACATGTGAAAGTAGAGAAAAGGTTTATTCTTTTTTTTCAAGAGAATGTACAAATTATTTTTTTAACAGATGTTAAGAAAATAAACAGAAAAATACTTCCATCATTAATTATGCAAAAAATAAATAAAATGTTGATTTAGTGTTTCAATATGCTTATAAATTACGATAAAACTTGCTGAGTATGCACTGTTTTACGGTTGTTGTAAAAATGGAACGGAAACTTAAATTTCGATTCGTTTTAATCTTTCTTAATTTTTTAATTGTGCCCCCCCCCTCAAACGAATATAATCAAAACAGTAACATTCAACAATTGTACTTTATATATATGAAACACAAAATATTTATTTTAAAAAAATTAAAAAGAAAAAAGTTAATAACGAAAGGGAAATAATTCCATTTTTAAACGAAAAAGTAAGTTTGGTATATCTTTTTGTTATTTTTTACATAAGTCCAGCTTGCCATTCACATTTGAAATGTCGCCATTTATAGGTTGTCAGATACGTTTACAATGAATAAACACTCCAATCTAGTAGATGTATCAGAATTTTTGTAGGAATTTTTGACACCCCTATCACGAAACTGCGAATAAAATATAAAAATCTCGTAATTTCTCTTTTAAAAGTGGGTTGTTTATTTTCTTTATGGATTATACTTCCAAAATAAACTATTAAAGTTGTTTTAAAAGTAATAGAAATATTTTTTTAAGCAGTAATGAATTTTACGAACTCAATATTTTTCAATTTTTAAACTTTAAAAATCTATAAAAAATTTTCTATTGATTCTATTTTTACGATATTTGAAATTTTATGCTCTTTCCAATAAACCGAATATAATATTTTAGACAAACGTTTTTTTTTAATTCACCCCCCCCATTTTAAAGTGTCTATTAAAAAGTAAATAATTAATTTACACACCAAAGTTTTATATATCACAAATTGAAGAGAAAAGGTCAATAAGTAATATATTCAAATTTAAAACAAAAAAGTAGTGTTTTTTAGAAATTTACCTGTAAAGTTCGAAGTTTAAAACCTGTTTTATTCAACCACGTTGTTTGTTTTTTCTTTTTTTTTATGAAACCTTGGTCCTTGCTCCTTTAATTGAAAAAAAAATTAGGGTTTGAATTACATTTTTCGAGTAGTTATAAGCTTGGAAAGACAGGGGGTAGAATAATTCACGCCTCCCATTTTGAAATGTCTATTAAAAAGTAAATAATTTATTCACCAAAGTGTTATATATCACAAATTGAAGAGAAAAGGTCAATAAATAATATATTCAAATTTAAAACAAAAAAGTAGTGTTTTTTAGAAATTTACCTGCAAAGTCCGAAGTTAAAACCTTTTTTTTTTTTTTAAAACATGTTTGTTTTTGGGTTTGTTTGTTTTTTTTAATGAAACCTTGGTCCTTGCTCCTTTAATTGGAAAAAAATTAGGGCTTGAGTTACATTTTTCGAGGAGTTATAAGCTTGGAAAGACGGGGTGGAATTATTCACTATTTTCACGAAATTTCTTACACACCTACCAATCTACCCATGTTAAGAACGGCTTTCGGAATAGACACCCTTAACCTTGCCAGAATACCCGAAAAGCTATAAAGTTTACGTGTCGAATGTAAACGATGAATTGGACGTAATGTAAAAATGTACCGAATTTAAAAGGGAACGAAATTCAAATTTCCGTTCCATTTTTACAACCGTAAAGCCGAGCATTCTATGCAAATTTTACCTAACTTACTGTATTAATGCTATTTTTTTAAGCAAGAAAAAAAAAGGTAAATATCCAGATACGCTACTACAGAACACCGACCACTCTAATTTGTTTTTTTACAGGTAATTGAGGTCGCTGACAACGAATCTGATAGTCAAACTTCGGGCAAATTTACCGTTTGCATGGTATTTACCCCTGAACCCACGAACTTCTTTCCACCATTTTGCAGCTTCCGTTTATGCTACGCGCATGCACGCTGTAGCATAAACGACGGCTTCACCAAGCAAACTACGTTGGGGGGAGGGGATTTTTTTTTCCAGGACATAGAATTTTCTAATTTTCAAAAATACATTATAGCGCTTTTTGGGAGGAAAATTTAAAATTAGCTGAAAAAGAAATAAAATAAGAAAAGGAAAGCACACCAAGTTGGAGTAGGGGGGTGTAATTTATCTGTTTTTTTTTGTTTTTTTTTACCTGGAACATAGAATTTTCAAATTTTCCGCAAGTAACGCACCGACATTTACCAATTAGAACACCATTTAACATTTTCCGAAGATTTTACTTTGTACATTGGGGGCGTGAGCGGGGGGAGGGGCGAATGTGATGTTGGGGCGCGCTCGCCCCCCAATATCACCCCCCCCCCCAAAAAAAAAAACAAATTAGAGTGGTCGATGTTCTGTAGTAGCGTATCTGGATATTTACAAAAAAAATATTTAGGTTTGGCTATAAATTCCTAAACTCATTTCACCCTAAATAATTTAGGTGACTGAAATAGGAATCTAATTGAATCTTTAATTTCCTGAATAGTGTGCGAGAATTCATTTTTCTTCGAGTTATATCGAATTCATTAATACGGACTTTAAGGGCATTTTTCGTAATGTTACTGTAAAAATTATTTTTTATTGTTACAAATTACGATGCTTTAAAAAAAGCAAAAATAAATTCTTGCGTTTTTTATTTACTACTGAAAACCATAACTTTAGTAAAGGTATTTTTTGTTTAAACAAAATAAAACATTTTCACTAAGAGTTAAGTAAAAATAATTAGTTCATTATATTCTGCGATCATTATTTGAAAAATACTGCAATTTTCATTAAAATTCGTTAATTTCCTGATTTTTGGTGAATTTTTAAGTAAAGGGAGAAGTCAAAATATGTATACACTTTGAGCGTCGGCATTCATTTTGTGTGCGACCACGTGTGGTTAATTTAAATAAAATTTCAATCACATGGTTACATTATCAATAATCATGTAATTAAACCCGTTGAAAATTTACCGATATTGTAAACACATTCTGTTTACATTAAGCCTGTAGTGTTTTTTTTTTAGTGATGCAATGTTGTCAACTGAGATTTTTAAAAAACCGCGAGATCAGGAGAATCCTACAATAAAAAAATTATAAATATAGTATATTCAATATATAAAATGTTCCGTGTTTTCTCACTATATGTTTCTGGAATTATATTGAAGCGGTTAGCTCCCCATAAGCTTACATATTTTATCAGCTAGTTTTGCCTGTTTTTTTTTCAGAGAGGGTTTTTTTTTGCAGGAAACAAATCATAAACTCAAACTTTTTATAATAAAAGTTAAATTGAAATATACTGCAAATTAAACATCACAATAATGGTGCAACGTATTTTGAAATAAGAAAAATAAAAAACGAAAACTTTGTTTTAGCATAGCAAGCGACAAACTTTTTTTTTTGGCCTTATATAATAAAGAAAAGATGTGTAAATTAAAAAATTTGGAAGATAAACAAATGAATTATGTTTTTTTTTTGTTTTTTTTTTTACTTATCGAGTTAACAGAAAATGAAATCTTTCGTCAATTCGTGGCTGTGAAATGAATCGAACCGGAAGTTCAGTTTTATCAACAGAACAGATTCGCAGTAACGGTTAAAAAATATATTTATTTTATTTAATATTTTAATAATTCGCGAGGTAAATTTATTTTAATAACATAAAAACATACCTCGACTCTAAAGATGGGTTGTCTGAAAATTTTAAATAAATTGGTAACGTAGAAATATGGTTTTATTCTTTTGTAACGAACCAAATTTACATTTTTATATATATAGATATAAAAACTATTCTTTATTTAATTGTAAACACCTTTCCTTTTAAAGTATCCCAAAATGTTGCATTTAATAAAAGCATTGTGAAGTTTTTGTAGTTAATAATTATTATTTAACATCTCGCACCAATTACTAAGCACTTGCATATCTATCAACCAGTGGATTTCACAGGTTTCAGAGAGACAACTATTATTACTAGTAGTAGTAGTTGTTGTAGTAGTCGACTTTTTATACAGGTTGGAGAATGGTTAGAATTAGAAGGGAATTGGGTAAGATAGAGAGAGTGGAGTTGGAGGGATTAAACAGAGGTGAGCTGAGAGAGAGAGAGAGATAGAGAGAGAGAGAAAAAGTAGGCGAATAGAAATACAAAGAATAAATAGAAGTAAAGACGAGAAGAAAGACAGAATAGTAGATGATGCTTCTTTGTTTTGATCTTTTTTAATGTTTTAAATCAGATTCTAATACTTAAAAAAAAAAAACTTTACTTTTTCTACTGAGTAGAATATCGAAAATAAATTCAACTTGTTACATACATTTATTTTTTTTAATCCAAATTAATAAATTAAATAAAATATAATCTTAAAAAGATAAGATACAAGTTAGAAAAGCATTTCATCCAAGGCATGAAAATTGTTAAACAAAATGTTTTTACTGTAGGCTTTAAAAGTAAAGGTACAAGATTCAATTTCAAATTTATTTATCCTCAAAGTGAACTTTTATAAATTTTACAAAGTAAGGTATAAAAATTTAATTTAATTTGAATCAAAAAATGACCTTGGATTTATTTTACGTAATGTACATTTTGTTGCAATTTAAAAACATTATCTTTTATCAAGCAATTAATGATATAGATATAACATTTTCAATGATTTTTTTTTAAAGTGCAACAGAATGTGCATTACATAAAATAAATCCAAGGTAATTTTTTTATTCAATTTAAATTAAATTTTTATACCTTACTTTGTAAAATTTATAAAAGGGAACTTTTAAGATAAATAAATTTCAAATTGAATATTGTACCTTTACTTTTAAAGCCTATAGTAAAAACATTTTGTTTAACAATTTTCATGCCTTGGATGAAATGCTTTTCTAACTTGTATATATATATATATATATATATATATATATATATATATATATATATATATATATATATATATATATATATAGGGTACTTCCGTCAATTTTGATATATGAGGTCCCACACAACAGTTGTTTATCTGTCTTGAAAAGAGGTAAAAATAAAAAACTAGTAGTTCAAGTAAATAATTTAAAATTCGGTTGAATTTCTGCATCTGAGTAATTGATGATAGATAATCTCCTTATGTTTATGTCTCCCTCTCTTTTATCTATGCACATTAATCCCGTTTTATCCGTTAATCTCAACAGAACAAACGGATTAGTAAATAAACGGATTAAGCGAAGATGTAAAACGGGTTTAAGCAAGAATTATGAAAAAGGCTTTAATTTTTTTTTTCTCCAAAACTGTTAATCTTTTAAAGCGTCAAATATTTTGCTGAGTTGATCAGTTGAAACTCAATTGTTCTTTGTTTCCGGTCATTTATACCCTTACAAGACACTCGCCAACATGTTTTATGCTAACGGATTTCAATTTATATATATCGATAATTATTTAACACACAGACACGTTCACTTTTATAGATATACTAGCATTTAAGCCCGGCGTTGCCAGGGTGTTTCGATGTGTATGTTGAGCAAAAAAAAAGTGGTAGTAGGAAGGCAGCCTCGAACCCGTACCGTGAAGGAGGAAAAGATAGAAAAAAACCTGACGTCTTTGCGGTTACGACCACCGCCAAACCTGAAGTGAGTTATGTTTAAATTAAGGCTAGACAATCTAAAGGAGAGGATAACTTTAAAAAATATCGGCGAAAAAAGCGACCCTCCCCCCTGTAGAAAAGAGCCTAGTTGAAGGGGAAGATATTAATGCTTTCAGCAATTTTTCGATATATGTCGTATGAAAGGTTGAACTTTAAAACGATACTGATCTTGGTAAAATCTGTCGTCTCTGTCGAAAGTTTTAGGCAGACATGCAAACATACATACATACATACATACATACATACATACATTTATATATTGGTAACAAAAATTTTTCGATCCAAACCGATAAAAAAGCTTGCCCTATCTCTGAATAGCCTTTATGTAAAATTTCAAATGTTTAGACCAGAAATTGTCTGAGTAATTTAGTAGAGACCGCAGAGGTCAATTTTTTTTAACTTTGACTCCTATTATGACCCCTGAACATTTAGTGTTTGGGGCTCAAATCAAGTTATTAAATTAGATCCATGTCCAAGGAATCTATATCTACAATTTCAAGTGTTTAGACCCAAAATTGTCGGAGGAGTTTGGTAGAGTTCTCAAAGGTCAAATCGTTAAACTTTGACCCCTTAACAGCCAAATTTCTGTCCGAAAACCGATCACATCGATTTTCCCAAATCTCAATACCCTGTATATCAAATTTCAAGTCTGTAAACTAAAGATTGACAGAGTTATTGCATAGGAAAATGTATACAGACAGGCACACAGACACCTTCACTTTTATAGATAGATAGATAGATAGATAGATAGATAGATAGATAGATAGATAGATTTGTTAGACAAAAATATATACGTATATATAAATATATATGGAAACAATTTTGTGCTTACTATAAACTTTTTACGCAAATATTATGCAAGTATAAATCATGTAGAATATCTGCATGAATATAATTACATGTAATAGTTAACTAAAGATGATCATCCAACAAAAAAACTAATAAGGAATTAATTTAAATGTATGTTTAAAAGAATATGCAAATTAGCAAGATCTTTTGCTAGTGAATGCATTTCCACAACCCATATATAAGAAAATTGTATTTTCTTTTTAAATAAATAGAAAAGAGGGTTTTTAATATGAATATCAATACACACAAAGGAAAAACGAATTTTTAGGAGCATAGAAGATAGAAAGATAGATAGATTAAACAAAAACACATACGTATACATAAATATATATGGAAACAATTTTGTGTTTCCTGTAAACTTTTTACGCAAATATTATGCAAGGATAAATCATGTAGAATATCTGCATTAATATAATTGCACGTAATCTATCTATCTATCTATATCTATCTATCTATATATATATATATATATATATATATATATATATATATATATATATATATATATATATATATATATAAGTAAACGTGTCTGTGTGTGTATGTTTTAGATAAAGGTTCCTTGGACATGGATCTAACTTAATAACTTGATTTGAACCCAAAACAATAAATGTTAAGGGGTCATAATATGGGTCAAAGTTGTAAAAAAATTGACATCTGCGATCTCTATCAAATAACTCAGACATTTTCTGGTCTAAGCATTTGAAATTTTACATATTCAGAGATAGGGCAAGCTTTTTAATCGGTTTGGTCGAAAATTTTTAGTTACCAATATATAAATGTATGTATGTATGTTTACATGTCTGCCCAACACTTTCGACAGAGACGATAGATTTTCTCAAGATCAGTATCGTTTTGAAGTGCGACAAATATCGAAAAATTGGCTAAAAACATAAATATCTTCACCTTAAACTGGGCACTTTTCTACAGGGGGGGGCGGTCACTTTTTTCGCCGATATTTTTTTAAGTCATCTCCTCCTTTCGATTGTCTAGCCTTAATTTTAAAAAATGTCACTTTCGGTTTGGCGGTAGTCGTAACAGCATAAACGTTAGGTTTTACCCCGTTCTTTTCCTCCTTTGCGGAACGGGTTCGAGCCTGCCTTCCTACTACCACTTTTTTTTTTTTTTTTGCTCAACATACAAATCGAAACACCCGGGCAACGCTGTGATTAAATGCTAGTATATTTATAAAAGTTAACGTTTCTGTGTATGTATGTGTGTCTGTGTCTGTGTGTGTGTCTGTGTAAATTTCCCTACGCAATAACTCTCTCAATTTTTAGTCTACAAACTCGAAATTTGATATACAGGGTACTGAGATTTGGGAAAATCAATGTGATTGGTTTTGGGCCAGAAATTTGGCGATTGAGGGGTCAAAGTTTAACGATTTGACCTTTGAGAACTGTACAAAACTCCTCCGACAGGTTTGGGTATGTTCCTTGGATATGGATCTAACTTAATAACTTGATTTGAGCCCAAAACAATAAATTTTAAGGGGTCATAATATGGGTCAAAGTTTTAAAAAAATTGACATCTGAGGTCTCTTCCAAATTACTCAGACAATTTCTGGTCTAAATATTTGAAATTTTACATAAAGGCTATTCAGAGATAGGGCAAGCTTTTCATCAGTTTGTGTCGAAAATTTGTAGTTACCAATATATAAATGTATGTTCGTATGTCTGTTTGCATGTCTGCCTGAAACTTTCAATAGAGGCGACAGATTTTACCAAGATCAGTATAGTTTTAAAGTTCGACCTTTCATACGACAAATATCGAAAAATTGCTAAGAACATTTATATATTCCCCTTCAACTAGGCTCTTTTCTTCAGGCGGGGGTCACTTTTTTCGTCGATATTTTTGAAAAGTTATCCTCCCCTTTAGATTGTCTAGCCTTAATTTTAAAAAATGTCACCTCCTATTTGGCAGTGGTCGTAACAGCATAAACGTTAGGTTTTACCCCGTTCTTTTCCTCCTTTGCGGAACGGGTTCGAGCCTGCCTTCCTACTACCACTTTTTTTTTGCTCAACATACACATCCAAACACCCGGGCAACGCCGGGCTTAAATGATAGTAGTTAACTAAAGATGATCATCCAATAAGAAAACCGAAAAATCTAATAGGGAATTAATTAAAATGAATGTTTAAAAGAATATGCAAATTGGCAAGATCTTTTGCTAGTGAATGCAATTCCACAACCCATATATAAGAAAATTGTATTTTCTTTTTAAATAAATAGAAAAGAAGGTTTTTAATATGAATATCAATACACACAAAAGAAAAACGAATTCATAGGAGGATAGATAGATAGATAGATATAGACAGATAACGTGGAAAGAAATAGGACATTAAAGGGAAAATGGTGGGGATGTTATATCTGCGTGTAATTGCAGAATAAACTAAATATATTGACGAGATATAGAGTTCTTTATATACATATATATATTAGTAGTTGTCCGTAGGCTGACTGTTTCGCTGTATTACAGCTCTTCAGTGTGGCTAGACTAGCACCTATCCTGATCTAGAGCTCGAACCTACAAGTTGATAGTCGGCAGTTTTACCTTGAGATCGATGCCCGCAAACGACCTCCTCAAATGTCTATTTATTTAAACATTTCACTGCCGCTATTTACAGCGCTCGATTTGTTTGTTTATTTTTAAACAAAGAGCTTTGTGTTATGCCGAGCAAACAGCAGGTGAATCGACAGTGCTAAGAAGGGAGTGGCTTAAAATATACAGAGTGGTCGTTAGAAAAATGGGGAATATTATTATTTTAATATTGTTGTTTAAAATTCTATTTTGTTTATAGTTACTTGTGACTGGATTCTTCATTTTTTTTTTTTTTTTTTTTTGAATAAATTACCGTTTGGCAAATGTCTCGCTTTTCTAGCGATTCCCCTGTGTATGTGTACGTGTGTTGTTGTTATTGATGATGATGATGATGATGATGATGATGATGATGATGATGATGATGATGATGATTCATATATTTCGTATTATCGGATATTGTTGGCATTCGTTGCCTCGGTATCTTTCTAGTAAGAGGCAATTCTAAAAAGACATTGGTAACGTATGAGTAGGGCTAGGACAAAAGCATAACCTTTTCATTATTTTGACTCTCGAGTGTATATCGGTTGATATCTTATATGCCTTTATATAGAGTAATGTGGTTCTCGGTTGATTAACTATGTCTAACTGTGTCGGATATATACTTGAGAGAGAGTCAAAACAGTGAAAAGAATATTCTGTTGTCATAGTCCTACTTATGAGAAGGGTCGCGTGAAGGTTACAATATCCTAAGTGAAAGTGTTTCTATGTAACGAACTAGATTCGAACTGGGCACACCCAAGTTGATAGACCGTTTTATTAGCCACCTAGTCACCACGACCGCCCATGTGTGTGTGTGTGTGTGTGTGTGTGTGTGTGTGTGTGTGTGTGTGTGTGTGTGTGTGTGTGTGTGTGTGTTTACAAGCTTTAAAAATGTAAACGAAATAACATCTGCACAAATCGTTTTTTCCTTAAATTTACTATTGTTGGGACGATTAATCAGAATCGTAATTGGGAAGCGGAACAATCGGAACTTCTCGGGGTTTCGGAATCGAAAAAAATATGTGCCTATTTTCCGATGCCAAAAACGATTCTTTTAATTGTCTTTTTTATTTGATTTTGTTTAAAGCAAAATCTTCCACTGCTTGTTGTAATTATAAAATGATAAATATTATCATTACCAGTAAAACTAAAACTTTCTAGATCATTCCCCCCCCTCCCCAACTGTATTTTTATGCTTGAGAAAATACCTGCACATTTAATATGTGTTTTTACGGTAATCGGGGGAAAATAGCAAGTTTATAGTTAAATGTTAAAACATTTATATAAAATCAGAATCAGAATCGGTAATTGTATCGAACTTGGGAATTTAGTACGGAATCAGTAATTGTATCGGAATCGGAAAAATATATTGGACTTGTCCCATCACTAAAATTTACCAATGCTGCCAGAATAACGAGGTGTAATGACCATCATAGTCAAAAGAAGAAGCACAAAGTAATTATAAAATGTAGACTATATCTCATTCAGGTTAACCCCCATCAAAAATCTACCCAGAGACCGCTTAGGGTCTGCGGGTCTGAATGTCGGGTCTCAAGTGCTCCTTAATATGACATTGAGTATTTCATAAATTTAAAGTTTGATTACCAAACTGAAACCAAAAGCGTCCTCATCAATTTAGATAATTTTGGGGGTGGAATGAGGCAAAAGGTCTTCCTTCCATCCCTAAAATATCACAACATGCCATCAATATTGGCGCCCTTAAGTGTTTATAAAGCAGGTCTCCAAATTAGCTCCCTTCCTCGCCTACTCAGCGGGCATTTTGTTTAGAGACGGCGTCAGATGCTCATCTGAGGTGACGCTTACTTTATTCGAATTAAAAGTGCCGTTGGTTATGACGACTTGAAATAAATCGGTGCCGTCCGTGTTCTTCTTTCAACAGCCTTATCTCAATGAGAGGTGACAGGTATAAACTTACAAATGAAAAATCAACCAAAGCCAAGATCTTGTTTTTTTGTTTTTTTTTCTTTTTGTTAAAAGAAAATAGATTCCGGGTCATATATATGTATATGGACGTTAGAAAAATCTGACTCGCTGGATCGCCTATTGAGCAAGATGTTTTTCGTTAGGATAAAAGAAATAGATCCTGGGTCAAATATATCTATATATAGAGATAGAAAACTGTGAGTTGTTTGGTCATCCACTGAGTTCGGACTAGATTGTTTGAATCGGGAAGGAGTTTGCAAACTCAGTTAAATTAAATAATATGAATTAAAATACACAATTAAAAATCAATATATTTCTGCTCTCTCTCTCTCTCTCTCTCTCTCTCTATATATATATATATATATATATATATATATATATATATATATATACAAAAGAAAAAATAGTTCTCCAGCTTTCGATAATTACCCCCTATCCTTGATATCTCAATGTTTTTTTTAATGTTTCTATCGCTAGACGTCGCATTTCTTATCTCCTTTTCTGATGAGAAGCATTATGCTTCGAAATGCAAAGGTATGAAAAGCATCTACATCTCTTATTCCTAATCTACGATTTAATATACGATTTAAAATGTTGAGAATTTAAATCAATAAGAAATAAAAAGTTCAATATACACCACATGTTTGCGAAGTTTAGAACGAGTGGCTTTCAGAAAATAAAATAATTGAAAAATTGTTTATCATTCAAAAATTACAAGACGCCTTTCTAGTCATTGATATCCATTTTCCTTCAAACTCCTCGACTTGACATTCACGGGCAATATGAACTGGAACAAATACATTGAGAACATTGCGAATGCTGCTGCAAAGAAGGTAGGTTTTGTGCTAGAAGACTACTCACACCTGAGAGTATCCTGTACGTCTACAAAGCAACCATTCGCTCATTCTTGGAATATTGTTGCCACATCTGAGCTGGTGCATCTATCACTTTTGGATAGATGGATAAGATCTAAAAAAAAAAAAAAAAAAAAAAAGAGTCTCCAATCTAATAGGTTCCAAATTGTCAACCAAGCCCCAACCCCTGTCCCATCACCGCAATATTGCATCTCTGTACTTGTTTTACATCTATTTTAATGTAATGTGCCCCGATGAACTCGTTGCACCTGTGCCCCCTCAACGTACATATCCCCGACAAACCCGTTTGGCAACAAAATCTCACGCCTTCACTGTTTACATCCATAAGTGCCAGAAAGCTTTCTACTCTCATAGTTCCTTCCCTCGAACAGCTAGACTTTAGAATTCCCTTCCTGCTACCTACTTTCCTGATTGCACTGATACGCAGAAGTTAAAATGTAACGTATATCAATATTGCAGCATTAAGAATTGATTATATGTTATAAATTGAATTAAAAAAATTCTTAATGCTGCAATGTTTTAAGTTATAAATGTATTATATTTTGACTAGAATACCTTGTCCTTTTCTTTTCCCGTTTTAACAACTAGTCCTTTACTTTTCCATGTTTAAGCTTAGCCGTATTACTTTTCATGCTCGTATTTTTCTATTGCAATCCATGATTTTTCCAGACTTTCAGTAAATTCACTTGTTCTTTGTTAAATTTCAGTCTTATTTTTTTGCCCCATAAACATATATGTAATAATAATGTAGGACATTCGTCTCATCTTTCAATAAAATCCCCTCAATTATCTCCTTTTCATTCTTTCATTCTCTCTGTTTCATTTGGTACTTCTCTTTTCGTTAGAGCGGTGAATTGGTAGCAATAGTAGTCGCTGAAGCGACGTGGTTGCTATAGAAACCAGCCATAAAAAGCGTCGCTCACCTCCTTATATTTTGTTTTTTTTTTGCAATTTTGAACACCATAACTTTTGTTTTACTGAACGAAAATTGAATTTTTTTTTTTCACAATATAGCTGAGAAGGTGATCTATAAACTGTAATAATTGTTTGAAATTTGGTCGAAAAATGAGTGAGCAGTGAAGCTTTAAAGCAGTTCTTATTGACTAAAACTGCCGCTTAATTATATATTCAAGCACTACCGTGATATATATATATATATTAAAGTAATGAGACGATTCCAATAGTTTTCCAGATTCCGACACAATTACCGATTCCGATTCATCTGTACTATCTCTTTCTCATAGAGGATAACTTGTTTGCCTTTTTCTACTCTATCGTTGTTTTCATGGTAGGTGCGTGACTGAGCTTCAATGTATGCACCACATACACCATTCGCAAAAACTAATCTAGGTACAACCACTGATATTACTTTCCCTTTCCCTCTATGCGCGAGGGCCGTTCCAAATTTAATGCGTCCTATTTTTAACTTAAACAAGTTTAAGAACTACGAATACGGGAGTAGTACCATTAAAACCAGCGGCTTTTTATGGTCCAGAAATTATTTTTCTAGTCATCATCATTCTCAATGCACTTTTTCCAGCGATAGAGTAGTGGCTGTGCATGTGCGTCCAGAACGTGCTTTGTCACTCAAATCTCTGTCGCCACACTGAAATCGACGAACCCATCTTCTAACTGTGCTTACATCAACTGCATCGACTTCGTAAATGTTCAACAAGCATCGCTGAATGTTGATCGGTTCAATTTTTTTCTGCATGACCGAATTCAATGACGCATCTTAGCTTCTGGCACATGTCAATGTCAGGGGTGTTTTCTTAGAGTCTCACACCGTCAATATCTGCAACTGAGAGATGAAATTTTACGGTTATGAATGCATGTTCAATCACCATAAGAATGCAATTTACAATCCCCTCTGATTCATTCGGGCGGAATTATAAAAAAAAAATAGAAGGCTTTACTTTTGGAACACTCGTTGTGCTTAAACCTTGATCTATTCGGGCTGAGCGAAAACGTTAGGAATAAAGGTAAATAACTTATTATATGAAGTTGGTATTAATCCCAAATTCTTCCCGGTTGATCCTGGCTATTTAATGTCAGTGTTTGCCTTTTACTCACGGAAATAACGTTTGCTTTCAAATGTTTTGCTTGCATACAATTCGTTTTTTATTGAGTCACGTTTGTTCATAAAACAAAGCTGCAGACATACAGGGGAGTTAAGAACAGGCAGAGAGAGGGAGAGAGAGAGAGATAAAGTAAAAGAGAGGGACAAGGAAAGAGAGCGGGTGTGCAAAATATTTTGTCTCCGTGTTATTTAATTTGAAGCATACGAAACTTTCGCACGTACAATATAAACAAGCACTCTCATTAAATGGAATCATGATTTTGTATTGATTTTTTTTTCCTTTTCCCCTCCTTTTTGTTTTTCTTTCTTTCTCTTTCCTTTCTTCCGATATTTTTTTTATTTACCTTCTTTATTGTTTCTTCGCTCATTTTCTTTTTTTTTCCTTTTCCTGTTTTTTCCTTACTTTTAATTTATTGTCCTTTTTTTTTCTTCTTTTATGCTAGACAGAATAGTCAGAACTCCCTCTCGCCAACTCCACAATTCGCACCAACGCCTCTTAACTCAATTCACAACAAACCCTCAACGTCTATGCTCTCTCTCTCTCTCTCTCTCTCTCTCTCTCTCTCTCTCTCTCTCTCTCAGTTGTCTAAAATTTGACTCACTATTCTCTCCAATTCGTTTTTCTTATAACCGCTATTCCTCTCATATGCAAATTAATGCTACATGTATATAAAGAATCAATATACAAACTCATTTTTTATTTTCGTCTTTCCCCTTCCCTGATTTCGTCATCTGACGCTCGAAACAGACGCGATATCCCTTGTGTGAGTAGCATCTTCTATTACAGCATTCTAATTTGCCTTTACATTTTAGATCACATTTTCTTTTCTTTTTTTCAAGTGGGTAAAACTAGCTCCTTCGTGTTGGAGGGTACTGATTGAGTTATAGAAAACGACAACGAACTCGTCAGCATTCCTTGTTAGGAATGCCTCGGGTGATCTGTAATAAACTAATCCACTATCGAAAACGGACTTCTTTCCTGAAAAGGTGCAGATTTTCACGGTTAGGGGGGAGGGGGCGATGATGTGTTTCACGCTTGGCAGCTCTGTTACCCCGATATAGATGAGTCTATATGTTCAAATACACGCATATAGAAATGAAAAAAAAAAAAATAGCAACAACTCGAAAAAAAAAATGAAGTATATAAAAAACATTCGTAAACTTGATTGTGTTCGCTATGAAAAGGATGTGTTCATGAGAGTCTACAAACAACGTGTATATCTGTATGTATAAGAAGAGAGGAAAGTCTTACATAGTGAATAGTGTGTTGTGCCGAGCGCAATGTTTTTTAGTAGCAGCCATTACAAACGTACAAAGAACGGAGTTGGTTACAGACGTTGTCTGCACTCAGTCCTGGATGTAAAACAGCGGGTCCAGTGAAGTGTGTCTATCGAGGTCTGATCCGGAAGAAAGAGAGACAATCTTCTAGGCGTTACTGTTTATACCACGGGCTAAAGTGCCATCTACCCTTACGAAAAGGGAGATAATTCGATTCTGAAAACGCTCCTTAGAGGGTGTATTTGTAAAGTTATTGAGAAAGGGGATGTAATTCTATAATGTCCTAGCATTGATCCATACAAAACCATACAATGAAGTATCTCATGTATCAAGTCAGTTCCTTTTTTTTATTAGGGAGTCACCACTTATCTCAACCCAAAAGCCACTTGAGGATAAGGGTTAATGAGTGTACGGTGGTTACTGAGATAACAACGTGTTGGAAATTGGATAGAATTTGATAATTTAAGGGGAAATCCCAACAAGAACGGGTTTACATTGGGCTTGAAGACAACCATGTTGTGGTTAATTGGAAAGCAATCCAACGGAACAGAGTTCAACAGGCAGGCATTTCTAGGAGAGAATAGACCAGAATAATAGTTTTATACCGGTTTCTCTTTATTATAAATTTTAAAATGACGCCCTTGTTAATGTCACTATTGTGCCATATGTTATGCATGTTATATCTAGTTGATTTTTTATGGAAATCTCTCCAAACAAGGCATGAAGCCACTTGAAGACTAATTCAAAGGGCAATGATTTGGTTTTTCGTCTTTATCCGCCAAAACTTTAGCGTATCGCTATTGGCCAAAGAGAATCGTCTTGCCCAAACAAATAGGGTTCGCAAAAAAAAAAAAAAAAAAAAAAAAAAACATCTAAATAAATCGCGATATATCCAAACAGTCGTTCGAGATGGACGAGCGGATAAGGGGTTTAGGCTCATTACCATGGGGTCCCGATTTCGAATATCGCTAGATTCAGCCACTCTGATGAGTCGCAGACGACGAAACACGTATCAGTGGATAATTATATTTTAAAAACAATATATATGCCGCTCCCCATGTGGGGGTACCAAATTGGTTAAAGGGAAAATTATACCCAACTCGTATTTAGGTGAAAATGCACTTTTGTAAATAATTGAATTAATTCAAAATGTAACTCAAAAACAAACAACATATATATATATATATATATATATATATATATATATATATATATATATATATATATATATGGGCAGATTATCATACAGTGATTAGATCACCCTGACAGACGTTAAAAAGCATTTAAAAAATAAATGTTTAAAATTCAACAGCATTTCTCGTGGCTAATGGTAGCCGAATGCGTAAAAAATCTAAGCGATATCAAAAACGCCTTCAGCGACTTCATCGCCACCAGAACGCAAGTTTTTAATGGTACTTATTTCGATGAATAAACTTTTGTTTGAATTCAGATATGTTCATCTGAATTTTAAAGTTAAAAACCGCAATAACTTTCTTGTTGATCTTACGCTTCCCTCTTTAGAACATCTTTTTAAACCTTATCAAACGTACTAGCCAACAAACGGTAGATTTTGACTCTTTTGAGGGAATTTTGAGTTCAATAAATTTTTAACAGTACTTACATGAAAATACAAAATGTACACGTAAAAGAATAACTTATCTTGCCTTTGGTAAGATGTATATGTGTATATTTGGTAATATGTATATTATGGATTATAGGGGAGTGTATGTCATGACTTTATGTCTAATTTTCGAGTGGGAATCGAGTACTAAAAACTTGCCTTTGGTAACATTTAGGGGGGGGTAAGATACTCAAATTTACTCTTTTTAGGGGTTACAATTTTCAAGTTAACTTAATTTTTATCAGTAGTTGTGTTTACTAAACTGTTAGATTAGAGAATAGTTAATTATACTCCCACGCTTCCCAACGATAAGAATGGTCTTTTTTTTTTTAAATAATAACGTTATTATTTTAACATGGTACTTGCTTCCCCACAAAACCAAATTTTGACACAAGGCCAGTTCTTAATGTGGGAAATATCCAGCTACCCGAAAATGTAGGAACTCTGAGTTAGAACAACAAAAAAAATGATTTAGTATAGAAGAAATTTTACACCATTGATCTATGACACACTAGACTTAGCGTAGCATAAAAACAGATACTACTCTTTGTTCCTAGAAAAAAAGAATGTTTCTTATTAATATTACATTTTTACGGGTACAATCTTCTTCACGAAAAAACAAAAATACATTGGTTTTACCATTTTCTGATACTGCTTCGTTAACATTCTATATTTCTATTGCATGTGTCGGTTAGAGGAATCGGAAAATTATTTTTGTACGTGATGTGCTCCCCACCCCGTATTTCATCTGATGTAATCTGAACAAACTATATCGCACTCCCTCGGAATTTTAACATTACCTATGCTGAAGTAATATTTATTTTATCTGTTAATAAACAATACCTATAAACAGTTTCATAAAATACGCAGAAAATGATGACGTCACCGATTCTATGCGCGCAGTCAGCACCAACCCTGTTCAGGGTTTAACTGGCTTCCTCCGAAGAAGGAAGTTTCATGGGAGTGTGAAATTCACAAGCGGTCCCCAGTCGCATGTATATCCCCGTTAGGGGAGATGCCGACGTTAGGTCTTTTGCAACTTTTTGTAAGGAGGTGTTGACGTCCTCCTACATACAGTATCTGGACTTCCCAAATTGGTCACCCATTTTAGTAATGACCAGACTCAGCGTTGCTTAACTTCGGTGATCTGACGGGAACCGGTGTGTCAATGTAATTATGCCGATTCTATGGCAAACATTGAAAGACACTATTGATCACTTAATACAAAAGAATGCAATTTTATTAATTTACGAGACTCAAATAAGAATTCGCACGGAAATAAGGCTCATGAATTATATTTTGGGGTTGTTACATATACATATAAACACAAATAAATTAAATTTCTGACATTTTTAGATGAGGGCTGATTGTTTATATTACTTTATTGATCGAACTATTGTTCTCATCTTGAGTGTTATTTGTGCAACGTCGATCGAATTGTCCTTCGACCGTCTTCAGGTATGTTAGTTGTTGTTATGAAAGGAAAAGAAGAGCATTGCCAAGGCTGCTGCGAAGAAGGTGGGCTCTCTCTATTGTGCTAGAAAGCTACTCACACCTGAAAGTATCCTGTACCTCTATAAGGTCACCATTCGTCCATGTATGGAGTACTATTGTCACATTTGGGATGGTGCATCTGCTACTTGCCTCCAACTCCTGGACAGGGTTTAAAAGAAAGTCGTCAACTTGATAGGCCCTGAACTGTCAACTAGACTTCAGCTTCTGTCCCATCAACGAAATGTTGTATCCCTCTGTCTGTTCTACGAGTATTTTAATGTTGAATGATCTGATGAATTACAAGCACTTGTACCCCCTCGACGTAAATACTCCTGACAAACCCGACAAGGAACTAAATCCCACCCCTACACAGTAGAGATCCCTAGGTGTAAGAAAGCCTTCTACTCCAATAGTTTCTTCCCCAGAACTGCTAGACTTTGGAACTCCCTTCCGGGATTCTGCTTTCCCGATTGTACTGACATGCAGAAGTTCAAGTGTAATGTGAACAGACATCTTGCTACTCATCTCCCTTCATAATATCCCTGCAACTTATGTCTCCGATAGTAGCCCCCTACTTCAAAGTGGCACTGTGCCTTGTTTGGGGTGAAAATTGAATTTAAAAAAAACTTACTGATACCGTAGGCATTTTCGTATTCTGTGAGTTAGTTTCTATTTTACAGTTTTAGTTTCGAATTTGTGAAAAAGTTCGGTGTGGAAATGTTACCTCTAGTAGACCAATCTATACAACCATTATATATATATATATATATATATATATATATATATATATATATATATATATATATATATCCAGCTCCAGACTGTCGAGCACTCTTGAACGTGTCTTATTAAACACGAACATGGAAAGGACCAATGTTGAAACGTCTCTCAAGAACATTCTCAAACCAAACACCATTAGCAGCAACTCAATGACCTTTAAAAACAGATTCTACGGTTATACACTATCAATGAATAACAAAGCATATATTACGGGCACCTCACTCGGCACACTACTGGAAGTTAATTGAGGCGAACAAAACCTCTTTAGCCGCCTGAAAAACATGTAGTGCATTAACTTCACCCTGTTGCCTATGTTTGGCGGAGTTTGAGATCATTAGTTTTAAGGACCGTGAAAAATTATTAAATGTAAAAGTAGAATCGGCTATAAGCTGCAAACACTTTAAATAACATATAAAAACGAATAGCGATTCCTTCGTAGCATTAATATTACAAATTATAACCCCTTATTCCCAATATCTTAATTAGTTAATAAATTAACCAAGTAGGATAGAAAGGATATAAAGTATTCCAGATACACCGCAAATCAATAACTATACTTATTAAAAACCCACACACCTCTAATTAATTAATAAATACACCCACCACAAAGGTCAAAGGATAGGCTAACATAAATAACTTAGCTAAATTAAGGAAAGAACCATCCTCTCGTCACCTCTCAATATCATCTCAAGCGCTACCGTTTAGTACTAAGCTAAACGAGTAGAAATACAATATGCCACCAATTGGATAAAAGTGAGTGCACTTTGCATATTCAGTAATTAAACACCCGTAGATGATAAACTAAAATATCCAAGCTTGTAATTGGAATGTTGATATATACATACGGGAAGTATTATCGTAAGGCAACGTTGTATAAGGAAATCAACCTCATAATTTATTGATCCCAAACGATAACTAAATACTCTAACTAGAGGGCTTTAGAAATAAAATACTCCATCAATATAGACAAATATATGCTATTATATACCCGTTTGCATGTATATGGCAATGACGACCATCGAAATTAAGTCTATATATAGATTTGAAAACCTTTGACTCTGTAATTACTTCAGACACCGCGGTAGAGTGGAAAATGTCTCTCATTATACTACCGTTAGTTAAATCCCAGTATACTACCTTTATTTAAATAGGCTTGTATATCTATTCACTGGCTGTTAATTTAACCATATGAACATATATCTTATAAATAAACAAATAATTTGAAAACGAGAAGTATGGATAAAAAGCGAGGAATAAAATAAATAAATAAATAGAACTTAACAATAAAATAGATGGATAATGTAGTCGCCACCAGAAAAGAAAAGAAAACAACCATAAAAACCAAAAATAGAGAAGTTAACAGCGATGAGGGCATATTACTTCAGATCAAAGCGATAACTTAGGCCAATAAACAACTGTCAAGTTAAAATAATATCAATACCCCCTATTGCTATAGTTTGGCCACATGAAATCGTATTTTCTCGACCCTCAACCCTATTCCCTTCCTCCACCACACATCCTTCCAAAACACCTACTGCTCATATTTACAAAGTATACACTTACTTTCTTCCAAAGCGGGAACCACACCCGAATATCGTATTTTAAAAAAAAAAACGAATTTAATCTTGACTCTCTTTTCAATATCCTTTTCTGGTCGGATGAGGTGGTCTCTTTGAATTAGGATTCCACTGAAGCATGTATGCACATATGTAGTCAATAAAGATTGTATAATAAACAGGCTATATACGATTGAGCACTCTTTAATAATCACACGGGTTTCATTGTATCTATATCTAGGAAACCAATTTATAAAACCATTATATATATATATATATATATATATATATATATATATATATATATACTAGCAGTGCACCCGCCATTGCCCGGTGGTAAAATACACTTAAATATGATATTTTGATTAATGCAGATTTCGTATTTATTATTATATTATATTGGACCCATTATATAGTAATGATTTGAAATTAAAAAAAAAAAAAAGACTCGTGCGCCATCACCGAGAATCGAAACCAAAACGTTCAGTTTCCGATTTATTTTTGCCTCTGCCTTTAATGCCTGAGCTACGAAGATATGTTTTCTGAGAGGCTAAAAATTAAATCATGAATCAATAGTTACTACGTTATGCATACATATTCGTAAAGCTGGCGTTCGATCTTCACCTGACAAATCTCTTTCTTTTTTTCTTTTTTTTTTTAATTTTCACAATTTTGTACCGATTTCCCCCGGGCTAAAACCCAAATATAAAATTTCGCATGGGTTCAAATGTCTTATATATGAAGTTTTATGTCTGTAGACGAAAAACTCTAGGAGGGCTTTGGTAGGCAAAATTTTTTAAATAAAAATATATACGTATACATAAATATATATGGAAAGAGGTTTGTGTTTACTATAAACTTTTTACGCAAATATTACGCAAGTATAAATCTTGTAGAAGATCTGCATGAATGTAATTACACGAAATAGTTAACTAAAGATGATCATCCCATAAAAAAACAAAAAAACTAATAGGGAATTAATTAGAATGAATTTTTTTTTTTTTTTTACACAGTGATCACTACTTATCAAGGCCCGGAAGCCACTCAGGGATAAGGGTTATTGCAAGTACATTACGTTAGTGTAGAGATTTGATGAAGTGTTTACTTAAGGGGGCGGTTCATTAGGAATTTGTTGACATTGGACTTGAAGACATCCAAGTTGTAGTCCGGTGGAAGCAGGCAGACGGAACAGAGTTCCACAGGCGTGCAGTTCTAAGAAAGAAGCTTTGTTCATGGAATCCGCGTTTTGATTTAGGCACAGGTATAGAGTGGGGGAAATTTTTCACAGTGGATTCAGCTAGACGGGTGTTTTTCGTGAAAGATTGGCGAGGGGGGGACCAGAGATTGGAGTTCAGACAAGCACCTGCCATGGAAATAACGATAAAACAAGGATAGGCTCGCAACGGCTCTTCTGTGGGGGAGAGGTTGCAGGGTAGAGAAAAGCCACAAAGTCTATTTTGTACTCTGTCAAGGCAGGGTAGGCTGTTTTAGCAGCTCCTGCCCAGATATGGCAACGGTATTCAATCCTTGGACGTACTTGGCTTTTATATAGATAGAGAATTGCATCAGTAGTGAGATATCTTCTGGAGCGGTAGAAGGATCCCACCATCTTTCCAGCGACCTTGGCAACAGACTTGATGTACGTGTTCCATTTCAGATCAGGAGTAAAGGTCAAACCCAGAAGCTTGTCAAAACACGGAGCCTCACCCAGACGAGAGCCATCCATCACAATTGATGCCAGATGGGGATCAGAGCGTTCATGATGTAAGGATAGGAGTTTGGTTTTAGATGCATTAAAGGTAACCAGTCACATCTTCCCCCACTGAACCATGCGCTCGAGATCAGAGGAGAGAGAATCAGAGAGAACTTTGTCATTTACAGCCTTTGATGTGTTGCCGTAGATGGTCGTGTCATCAGCATAGAATATTTAAAAGAATATGCAAATTAGCTAGATCTTTTGCTAAAGAATTCAATTCCACGACCTATATATAACAAACAAAATTGTGTTTTCTTTTAGAATAAATAGAAAAAAGGCTTGCTTGTAAATTTTTGCTTGAATAAAGGATTTTATATTTCAAAGTGTAGTATCTGTTTCGATGCTGCTCTTAATGTAATTTGTCTCTGTCAATGGAGGGGAATCCCTCTATACTGAGACAATTACTACTTTTGGTCCCAATCAGAGTGCCCCTTTTGGCTTTTTTTTTGGGGGGGGGCAGCTGGTTTAACCCCACATTAAAAACGACCTTGTGTCACATTTTGCTTTCGTGGGGAAGCAAATAAATACTAATAAATAGAAAAAAGTGTTTTTAATATCAATACAAACAAAATTATTGGAGTACTATATACTAGCAAAAGTACCCGTCGTTGACTGGGTTCAAAAACAGCCTACAGAAAATGGACTCTGATTTATGAAAGTATGATAGGTTATGAAAAGGAAGGGTTGTAAAGACATAGCTTCGAATTTGGGGGTATCAAAACCAAAACAAAATATGATGAAAGTAAAAATAAAATAGATAAACCCCATAATTTATTATACCATACCTGTTCACACTGAAACACTTATCACAATATTCTATGGATCTATATTAAAAAACCTTGTTAAACTTTGTGACATATTTCCATTCTATGGAGGTCAGGCGCGAACGAACACACCATAATTTTATTATACCATATTTCTTCACACTGAAACATAATTATCAAAGTATACTTACGCAGATAGATATAAAAAGTCTTTATTAAAGTTTGTGCCTATTTCCATTCTATGGAGGCCAGGCACGAACGCAGACCCCACAATTGTATTATACCATCCCTATTTAAGTTAAAACATAATTATCAAAGTATTATTATGTGCATCTATATCAAAAACACTTGTAAACGTTTTTTTTTTAATTTTTTAATTTTTTATTTCCATACTTTGTGGACAATTTTAATGAACCACCGTTCTGCAGGATCAAACATGCCCATTCCTGTGTCTCGATACATCTTCTATCATTATATGTAATCAGTTTTTTTAAAATAGTCAACCATATAGGAGCCTATTCGTGACCAGACATACACACACACACACACACACACGCACATACGCACACACATTCAACTTTATATTATAGGTATATATATATATATATATATATATATATATATATATATATATATATATATATATATATATGGGAGTATCTGTTTCTGTTTATCTATTTCACTATCTATATATCAATGTTTTGTTCTTTTTTTTTACTATGTGTCCCCTTCTTGTTTTTGCCCCCTCCTTTGCTCTTTGTCTTCCTTTAATTGCTGTGACGATCAATTGTGATAAAAAGAATAAAGGAGGAAGGCGGATTGGTGCGACATAGATGAGGAAGGGTAGTGCGAAGGGTTTCAAATGAGTAAGAAAGAAAGGGAGATTGAAGAAGAGAAAGACAGGGGGAGATAATGTGTCTAAGAGATACTAATACGCAGTAAGAAGGAAATAAGTAGAGGGGGGGGAAAAGGAGGGAACAGAGTGAGAGAGAGAGAAGATAGAGAGACTGGAAGACAAAGAAAGAATGGAGATGTTTATGACAGAGATGAAGGGGAAAAATAGAAAGGCGGGGTTGAATACTAGAATGGCTCAGACGAGAGTGAGCATTTGAGATTTAGTAGCGGGTCTTGGTCGATTAACGAGGATCGTGGGTTGGAGCGGGACTTAGAGAAACCTCCTATGGCTCGGTTTTGGAATAGCGGTCCATCAAGAAACTGGTGTATGGATGAGCGATCTGCATAGACTCCTCACCTCCACTCCCGCAAGCACTCATATAAATTTAAGAAAAAGGAAAAAACATGACGCATAAGAAAGCCAAGATGAAGAAAAATAGATGCATGACCTTTTGAGTGACTAAAGTGGCGCGTGAACACACACGGCGCTCGTCTATCTCAATATTCGGATAAATATACGAGCTGCAAAGGTTCAGCGGTGCCATTTCCATATTGGTTTTGTTTGGCGAGAAATCTTTACCACATTTCCCTTGACGATATCTACGAGTCCCTATTTACATGCCCTCCCCCTCCCAACAAGGGTAGAATTAGAAACGAGGCCCAATTCGGTTCCCTAGAAGGGTGCACTCTGGATTGGGACAAATATAAAAATGACCTCAATCTAGAACGCCACTTCTTCCGTAGAGCGTGAACAGAAAAGGTGAAGTGCAGTATAAAAACAGATACTACACCTGGATCTTAGCCAAATTATCACAAGCCTTTAAAATGTATGACACGTTCCACACTACCTAATCATATAAAATGTTTGATATTCATTTTATTTTGGTTTTCTGTCATTTAGTACCCGATTCTCGAATGTAAGCCATAAAGTCGAGGAATATGCTCCTTTATAATCCATGGCATACACAATATAATATACATCTTTTCATAAGTCATTACATATACTACCCGATAATCTATAATACGTGCTCGTCTATATAAAATATAGCAAGTGGTTAAAAGTTTTCACTATTTCCGAAAAGAGACGTGAAATACGATGCAGCTGGATAAAACTCACCAGCTTGAAGTCAACTTATTGTCTTTTTTCTTTTTTTTTTACATGGAGGTCACCACTTATCAAGGCCCGGAAGCCACTCGGGGATAAGGGTTATTGCGTGTACAGTAATCAATGGGATAGTATGGTAGTAATCGTTAGTATTGGAAATTTGATAAAGTGTCTTACTTAAGGGAGCGATTCATCAGGAATTTGTTTATGTTGGCCTTGAAGACATCCAAATTGTAGTCAGGTGGGAAACATTTATATTAGAATAACGTTAATCAAATAGAAAAGTTAAAAGAGAGAAATACAATCATATGATCGTGTCAAATTATCACAAGTATTAATTATTATTAAAATATATAAGACGCTAAGCATCTAAAATCTCTTATTCGTTCTGTTCTTTGTTTACTTTTTTTGTTTTTTAGTACCGATTCCCACTCGAAGGTTGGATATAGATGCATGACATGTATTCCTCTATAATCCATGACCTATACTCCTCTGTAATCTATGTTTTATGGTCCCATATAATCCATAACATACAGTTTTCTGTAATATATGAGGTACACGTCTTTATAATTTTTGACACACCCTCCCCTATAATCCATAACCTATATTTCTCTATAATATATAACATACATACCTTTATAATCCATGTTTTACGGCCCCCTATAATCCATAATATACAGTTTTCTGTAATATATGAACTCCAAACCTTTATAATTTTTGTACACACAATCCTCTATAATCCATAGCCTATACTTCTCTGTAATCTATGACATACATACCTTTATAATCCATGTTTTACGGTCCCCTATGATCAATAATATACAGTTTTCTGTAATATATGAGCTACACGCTTTTATAATTCTTGACGCATACTCCCCTATAATCCATAAACTATGCTTCTCTGTAATCTATGATATACGCCTCGTTATAATTCATGACATATAATTCCCTATAATCCATAACCTATAATTCTCTGTAATCTATGACATACATCCCTTTATAATCCATGTATTATACCGTGGCCTTCGTTATAAAGATGGCCGGCCAGCTGAAAAATGACGTCATCGCCGAGGTCCCAACAAGCAAGATATGTGGAACTCTTAGACTGTCAATAATGAACAGTAATTTTTACAGACAGCGTTACAAAACTTCAAAATTGGATTGAAATAAAGAAAGAACACGATGATTTATACTGAAACTCATCTAATATTAATAATAAAAAATAATTAAAAAAAACACAAGTTGTTTGTTTAAGTATTATAAGCAATTGAATATTTCGTTGTATTATAGATTTTAAGTATTAGAATGCGTTCTTTAATTACTTATAAATTACATTTTAAAAAAGTGAAGGAACACGATTTGATTTGTAGTAAACTTGAAGTTTATTTAATATAATTAAATGAAAATCATGCATGTAAGATTATGAATATTTGAAGCAGAACACAAGCAAAACATGTGATATGAGTTAAGACAATAAACAAATATTAAAATTAAACTGTTTTTTAATCAAAATGAATATTATTTTAAATCAAAATGAACAATATTTTTTAAATCAAAATGAACAATATTTTTTTAATCAAAATGAATTTTTTTTAATCAAAATGAATTTTTTAAAAATCAAAATGAATATTTTTTGATCAAAATGAACAATATTTCTTTAAAATCAAAATGAATATTTTTTTAATCAAAATGAACCACAATATTTTAAAATGCAAATGAACCACAATATTTTTTCAAAATCAAAAACAATATTTTTAATAAATTCATGAAATATTGCACAGTAAAAAAATAATTAACCTAAAGAAAAAATCATGTTTCTTATTTAAGATTATTTCACCACATAACAAAAATAACATGCAAAATCATTTTTTATATCCATATTTTCAGTTTGTTAAAATACGTGGGTTTGTATTACTGTACACAAAGATTCGAAAAAGTTGTCAAAAAACAAATATATAACAAAAAAATGTTATCAAAGGCAAGATAAGTTACTTTTCTACCAAACTGGATATATTTTTCGTGTTTTTATTCAATGTAACATGTTTATTCAGCTCGAAAAACATAGTGCTTACCGATGTATTCGAAAATTCAAGATGGCGTCTGATTCTCTCTTTAACACAGTAAGTTTGGGAAAAAGTGTTATAAATACAAAACCGGATAAAATACTGTTAAATACTCACTCAATATATGTTACCGTGACATAGGTTGACATATATTCGGCGGGTTTTTAATAGTATTTTGTCTAGTTTTTTATTTATAACACCTTATCCCAAACTTACCGTGTTAAAGAGAGAATCAGACGCCATCTTGAATTTTCGAATACATCGGTAAACACTGTATGTTTTTCGAGCTGAATAAACATGTTACATTGAATAAAAACACGAAAAATATTTGGTAGAAAATTAACTTATCTTGCCTTTGATAACATTTATTTGTTATATATTTGTTTTTGACAACTTTTTCGAATCTATGTGTACAGTAATACAAACCCAATTACTTTAATGAAATGAACTTTAAGACCACGAGTGAACGCGCGTTTTTTTTTTAGTTTAGTTTCATATATATATATATATATATATATATATATATATATATATATATATATATATATATATATATATATATATATAAGTATATTTTTTAATTTTATTTTTCTAGCTTTAAAAAAAAGTTTTAAAATTTTATCAGCCGGCATAATTTATTTTTAAATATTGAAAAATTTCAGGAAAATTAATTTTTGCTAGATTTTTAAAACATGTGTCAACAGCTTTAAAAAATCGTCTCTTCAAAAGAACGTGTTTTAAAGAGTCGATGTTGTCTCGCATTTTCATTAGTTTGTATGCTGTAAAAAAAATTTTTTTTAACATTAGCAATTTATTTAAAGCTTCTTCTTTTGAATGGTAAAAAACTTAGGATGATAATATTGAATTAAATTATAGTTACATCGTCTTAAATACAGGGGGCACGTTAAAACTTACTTTGCTGAATGGAGATATCCACGAGTGACTACCAGTGACTACCGGTGTCAAGCAACTAAGGGACTATCCGTGATGACGTCAGCAGATTAAATTATTTTTGCCCACCGGCCATCTTGTCTTTTAAGACGGTCTTGATTATACTCCCCTATAATCTATAAACTATACTTCTCTGTAACCTATGATATACACCTCTTTATACTTCATGACATATAATTCCCTATAATCCATAACCTATAATTCTCTGTAATCTATGACATACATCCCTTTATAATCCATGTATTATACTCCCCCTATAATCTATAAACTATACTTCTCTGTAATCTATAACATACACCTCTTTATACTTCATGACATATACTCCCCTATAATCTATAAACTATACTTCTCTTTAATCTGTGGCATGAATTCCTTTATAACCCATGTTTTACACGCCTCGATAATGCATAACATACACTTTTCTGTAATCTATAAGACACACCTCTTTATCATTCATGACACACACTGCCCTATAGTTCATGATATACATAAATGTAGCGATGGTAGATTAGAAATTAATGTGCGAGACGAACGCGCATATAAAAGTTATGGAGCTGGTATAAGTTACCCTTTTCTTTGTTCGTTCGTTCGCTTACTCTTTCTTCTTCCTTCATCTTTCCTTATATCATGTCAATTTGGCAGCGGATTTTGCACTGGAATGCGATCCGGGCGAATGCTAAAAGCAATTAAACTCGAATAACTATTTTATTTTTCTTTCCACTTCGTTGGGATTCGCTGTCCTCATCATTTCCGAAAGCAAGTTAGTTTTTATAGCAACGTCTTAACTCCAAATATTTTCAACCAATGAAAATCATTTGAATCCCAAAATGTAACAATTCTGTGTAAAGTTAACTAAATCTATAATAACAGTGTGGCTTGTTATACTGAAATCAAAGTCCTAATGACACCTGTGACGTGCCTGGAGTCTTAGTATCAACAACGCCCATCCTAGAAAACTCAAGTAACCCATGATGAAATTCCTTTAAGTCTGCTACTATATATATATATCTACTGAATTCAGTCGACCAGATAGTAAACACACGCGCACACATACATACACACAGCAGAACTTTGAATCGAACTTACTGACGCTGATACCTATTTCGTATTCAAGTACTTTAAATCTTCTCAACAATTTTTTATTTTACAAAGTATATTTTACATGTTTACAAAATTGTTCATATAAATACATTACAATAAAAAAATGCGAGCATAAAACGTAGTATGGTTAAGCTTAACCATGGAAAAGTAAAGGACTAGTTATTAAAACTGGAAAAGAAAAGGACAAGATATTCTAGTAAAAAAATATAATAAATTTATAACTCAAAACATTGCAGCATTAAGATTTTTTTTTTAAATTCAATTTATAATATTATATAATCAATTCTTAATGCTGCAATATTTTAAGTAATAAATTTATTATATTTTTTTACTAGAATGTCTTGTCCTTTTCTTTTCCGGTATTTAACAACTAACCCTTTACTTTTCCATGTTCAAACTAAACCATGTTACTTTCCATACTCGCATTTTTCTATTGTAATCCATGATTTTTTCCAGGCTTCCAGTAAATTCACTTGTTTTTTTTGTTTAATTTCAGTCTCGTCCTCCCATAAACATGACATACACATATGTAATAACAATGTACGGCACTCATCTGCTTTCAATAAAATCCCACAATTACCTCCATTTTATACTTTTATTCTCTCTGTTTCATTTGTTACTTCCCTTTTCGCGAGAGCGGTGAATTGGTAGCAACAGCAGTTGCTAAAGCGACGTGGTTGCTATGGAAACCAGTCATAAAAACATCGCTCACCTCCTTACGTTTTTGACGATTTTGAACACCAGTAAATTCATCATAACTTTTGCTTTACTGAACGAAAATTGAAAAAAAAATTTCACAACAAAGCTGAGAAGGTGATCTATAAAATGTAATTATTGTTTGAAATTTGATCGAAAAATGGGTGAGCGATGAGGCTTTAAAGCAGTTCTAAATGACTAAAACTGCCACTTAACCATATATTTAAACACTACCGGGTTTGAATGATTTTTAGTTAACTTATGTGTTCTTATTTTATTAAACAAATCCCGTTGTTGAATTAGCACTTACCAACTGGTGACCTATTCATAACATTCAAGTTTGTGTTCATCTTTTTCATTCGGTAATTTTACTACATGTTTACAAATTGTCTATACTGATTGTTAGCGTTGTTCTTAGCAATTTTCTAAAATGTTACTGTTGTTAAATATACTATTTGAAGCCAGGAGCGGCACTACATAACTATTCGTTAAAAGAATTAGGAATGAAACGAGAACACATGAGTTAACAAAAAAATATATTTATATCAATGCTTAAGGTTAATAGGTTGTTGCCCGCTTCTTCTGATAAATCATCCTCCATCAAAGAAAGGCTAAAATTTCCCATCTATTCATTATTAATCTCCATTCTTGCTTAGTTAGTGGTAGCAAAGTGCAAGTTGGCTCCTTGTGTAACATTTTAGAGGTCACACGTGGTCGTTTCGTCAACATGTACTTGCATATGTACGTTCTCACCAGTGAACGATCAAGTACCAAATCAAATAAAATAAAGCCTTTTATAGATACGTTGCGCAAGATGGTACTATTGCTTCCCTGGTTAGAAGTCTTAGAAACGGTCCCATGAAGATGTGGAGAGGGGCCAGTCATTAGGGTCTGTGTATCAAGAAGAAAAGCATACCTGAGATGTTGGATGTGGGTGTGTGGATTCTTCGTTCTCAAGATGACATCTTTCACTCTGGTGACATTCTGGTTGGAATCTTCTACCTTTATCCTCCGGACCGCTTCGTTGTTTAATGGAGACATTTATGGCAGACATAGGAAAACACATAACACAACACAATCGTAATATATATGAAATATAATTAACTATTTTATTTTATATTATGTATATAATACATATTACAATACTTTTACAATTTATATATCCTACAATTGATTTTACACCATTATTAAACTAACTACCCTTAACTAGTGTCGAGGGGGGTGCCCCCTCTCGTTGACGGAGAGACAGAAATATGCGTGCTTACCCCATGCTGTCCGGACGAAAAGAGGTCGATAGAGGAAAGGGAATTATGAAGCTGCACTTCTGTGTATCCTTCCACCTACAGGCCAAATTACCACCTGGCCATGCAGGGGGGGAGAGTGCATAAGCAACTACTAACCATGGCATTACATACGTGTCAGTCTTTCTTTCATAGTTGCGCCTTATCATCGTTCATGACTGGCCGTGATCCTTTGGTGGTCGTTGACCTTTGGCCTCCTCTCTTTAGCAAGACGAACAAAACTGCTCATGTATATGACACAATGGAGACATGGCTGGGATTTCAAAGGTTTTATTTAGAGAGAGAGCGTGTGCTCATATGTGGAGAGACCACATACTTTAATTATTTACTCACTAACTTTTTTAGCGGCGCATGGACAGAGACTGGAAGCAATATTCCTTTGATTATTTACATTATTTGCACGTCCTATAGCTTAACTTCATTGAGACTAACTGCTATGTATATTTCGATTTGCTGCCAGGTTATCCTGGCATGTACTAATGTGATCCCTGCCAAAATTAATACTAGTTAACTTAATCGCTACTTACTGGCATATATAGCATTCTTTTAAATTCTGTGGAATATGGACTTCGTAAATTGTTTTTTGGAGTATTCAGTCGAAAATGAATTTGATTGTAAATTTCAACTGACAGTTTGTTTGTTTTTCTCTTATAATAAGCTCTACTCTTTATTGTCTATTGAGGTTTTTTTATTTGGTTGGGATTAAAATATTTATATATAAATACTGGTATTTATATTAGATCATAGTTTATCATTGCTTATATCAGGTAAACACTGCATCTTTTTTTATTTAATTATATATATATATATATATATATATATATATATATATATATATTCAATTCGTCTTTACATAAGCAGTAATTTGTTGCTACACAGTCATGAGCATGTTTCGGTCTTCTAGTATTTAGTAACTAGAGACCTCTTTAGGCAACAACGCTTATTTTCGAAAGCAAAATTCTTAATCTTTAAGGTTAAGAATCCCGCTTTCGCAAATAATCGTTTGTTGCCTGAAGAGGTCTCTAGTTACTAAATACTAGAAGACCGAAACATGCTCATGACTGTGTAGCAACAAATTAGTGCTTATGTAAAGACAAATTGTAAATGCAACTTGCTCTACTTCCGTATTGAGCACTCTTGTATTAATCTCGTTATATTTCACTGGTTACCCTACCTTTGAAAAATAGCAACCTCAAAGTGTATATATATATATATATATATATATATATATATATATCAGGTTTACAATAAAGTTATTGTTGTTTTTAACTTTTAGATTCAAATGGTTGAAGGTTACATCGGCTGAAAAGTTGTGTAAATAACACTTAAATCAGTCTAATTAATCCGAATTATCAATCCTAGCCTTAAAAATTCAGAAGCATGAAGTTCTTACATCTTTATAATTCGTCTATTATGTTGTACATGATCCCGAACCACGCCGGGTTGCCTTGCTAGTTTACGTAGAAAAAAATTAATGCAAGTATCATTTTCAGAGTTGTTAATTGGCCTAATACAGCATTCGATTTGTAGCAAACTAATGGTCTTCGTGTAATACGATCGTTATGTGGCGTTACGCTTTATTTTAGTAATTCATAAAAATAAAACTAGAAAGAAAGAAAGAAAAATCTAGGTCGGCATTTTCTTTTATTTTTTTACAAAAGCGTTTATTGCCCTCCCGTTTCAACACAACTTAAAAGTCTTTCGCTGCCACATGTCGATCTAACATGGTGAAGTTTCTCTTTCTTCTGACCGCAAGCTGGCCATAGCCGACCCATTCTTACCTTCACTTTACACGCCCGTCTGCTTCAGCGTCGACTTTTTTTTTTTTTTTTTTTAAGCGATGGATAGAATATGAAAGTTTTAATTCTTCCACAGGGGACGAAATGATAGTTCTTTTCAGTTGCGGTGGCTAGATGATTTATTACTGTGAAGCTTTTACGGGGGGGGGGGGGGCAAAGATTAGCGATTAGTGGATCACCCACCATATAGATAACAATCGAGCAGAGAAAGACTAGCGACGTCTTTTCTGTTAGAAAGAGACGCTAAAAAAGAAAAGAGGGCACTCCCTCACTAGATTGTGAAGTTGATTCAATGTTCACGGCAGGAATGACTGCTCTCATTGGCACATCCATGCAATGGCAGCAGTACTCCATCTTAGGCTCTTATATAGGTAAAAGATTGCATCATGATCCAGGTATTTTTTGGAGCGGTAGAATTATCCAAGCATTTTCCAGTAACATTAACAACAAATGTAATTAACTTCCATCCATATGATGATTGAACTTATATATTCATAACCTGAAATTTCATCTCACTATTGTAGATATTGACGGTGTGAGACTCTAAGAAAGCAACCCTTGTCATGAACGTGCATCATAAGCATAGATGTGTCTCTATCTGTCTCTCTCTCCCTCTCTCTCTCTTTCTCTCTCTCTCTCTCTCTCTCTTTCTCTCTCAGTGCGTGTGTGTTTATTAAGTGAGCAGTAATAAATCTAACTATAAAACACTAGATTGAAATAGCCTATTATAAATAAAAAGGAATATCACCACAATAGTACTACTACTTAATCTACAATTAGCACAGAAAAGAGAATGCGAGGGAAAGTGGAGATATAGAGAGCAGAAAGAAGCTAATTTGGAATTTTGCTTTTTTATTTATTTTTTTTTTTTTAGTTTAACTTCCTTTGCAGGATCACTTTTACTTGATTCAACCTCTATCTCACAGAAGAGATGTTGCGAGTTTGTCTCTGATGTATCGTTATTTTCATGGAAAGTGTTCGACTTAGCTTCAATCTATGGTTCCCCCTCGCCAAACTTTCACAAGAAACACTCGTCTAGCTGAAAACATTATCAATAATTCCCCCCACTCTTTTTCTGTGCCTTAAGCTAAATGTAGATTCCATGAACAAAGCTTCTTTCTTAGAACTGCACGCCTGTGGAATTGTCTTCCGTTTTCCTGCTTTCCGGCTGACTACAATATTGTTGTCTTCAAGTCTAACGTAAACAAGTTCTTGATGAGCCGTTCCATATATGTTAACAAATTTACCGAATTTCCATTACTAATGATTACTATATTGTCCAATTTCTACTGTACACTCTTTAACCCTTATCCTCGAGTGGCCTCTTGGCCTTGATAATGTGGTGATGCCTGTATAAAAAAATGAAAAATAAAATAAACAATTTAAGCCTAGCTTAACGGGTGACCCAACGGGTTACGTATTGTATTATTAGACACTTATTGTAGAACTATCATATCTTAAAAGAAACATATCATTGCATCCTTGCTAAATATATAAATATCTATTATCTCATTATGATGAAGATTTACGAGCTCTGTGTAACCAAAACTAGGTCACATTTATCGAGGATATTATGTTTCATATTACACAGTTTTCAACCAATTAATATGACGTTTCAGTAATCAGGCTAGGCATTTTTATCCTGGGCCCCCAAAATCAGCAGAGTTTAGACCATTCCTGTAATGATCTGGTTCTTGTTAATTTTGCGGTGGATGTTAAGTTCTGTGCAGTTCTAGGAGGTCTACCCTCCCAGGCTTTACCTTCTGTCCTTGAGAAGGAGTTAGTTTATTGCTAATAATCAGCTAAAAAGCAGTTAGTTTATTGCTAATCGCCTAAGGCGCCCTCACGGGCACTTTTTGCAGATCAGAGTGCCCCTCCCCGGAGGCGCTGACTTCTCAATCACACTTTCCGACTCTGGTGTGTAAGTTTTTGTAGTGGGAAAGAACTAAAAAACTTGAATAAAAATTTATACGTGCATGAACTTATTTATATTTTGTTTGTTTTTGTTTTTTAATTTACTGAATTGGAAAAAGGAGTTTTGTTAATTAGTTCTAAACATTTGTATCTAAAGTCAGGTACGCAAAATCTTTCACTTCTCACTCATATAAATATCACTAATATCTATAATACATTTCTCTTAGTTTGTCTGTTCCACGTTTTCTCGGAAACTATTTAGTCGATCTAGTTGAAATTCTGTATGGAACCTTGTTATTATGTCAATTTTAAGTCTACAGACTCGAAATTTGATATACAGGGTACTGAGATTTGGGAAAATCGATGTGATCGGTTTTAGACCAGAAATTTGGCTGTTAAGGTGTCAAAGTTCAACGATTTGACCTTTGAGAACTCTAACAAACTCTTCCGACAATTTTGGGTCTAAACACTTGAAATTTTAGATATAGGTGCATTGGACATGGATCTAACTTAATAACTTAATTTGATCCCAAAACAATAAATTTTAAGGGGTCATAATAGGGGTCAAACTTTAAAAAATTGACGACTTTTTTTTTTGCTCAACATACATCAACAAATACCCGAGCAACGCCGGGCACCCATGCTAGTATATGTATATACATGCATATATAATATATATGATATATAATATATATCATATATATATATTATATATATGATATACATAATATATGATATACATATATATATAATATACATATATATAACATACATATATTATATATATAACATACATATATTATACATATAATATACATATATTATACATATAATATGCATATATTATACATATAATATGCATATATTCTACATCTATATATCTATATATATAAAAGCGAAAATGTATGTATGTATTATGTATGTATGTATGTTTGTGTGTCTGCTAAACTTTTGATCGACGGAACAAAAATTCACAAACTTGGTCTCATATGAAAGCCTCACCCTCCGGACGACAAATATCGAAAAATTGGCCCAAAAGGACCATCAGAAGTGCGTCAACTGATCGATTTTCTGCAGGGGGGGGGGCAAAAAAGTGACATTTTAATGTTAAACATTACATATTTTTAAATCGATTTATAACTGCCCCAAAAAATACGGGCGCCAACTCTTCTACATAAAGTGTACACGGGGCCTTTTATTTTGGGTCAACTTGTATTTAAAACCTGCTGTGTCATTTCATGTGATCTTGACGTCAGCAAGCTGTAATGGCAGTCTAAATTTAAAAAAACATGGTTGTTATTGGTAAAAAAAAATTTAACCCTCACACAAGCTAAACTATGAACTTCTACGCTATGATAACGTTACCAAAGTTATTAGCACGTTAAAAATAGTTAGATACGATAGTTAAACGAAAAATAACAAGCCAAAAATGTGAAGTAAAAAAAAAATACGTTTACAAAAAATATTAACGATCGAAGTTTTTACAAAAAAACAAACAAACCCAGACGCCATTTTCTTTTTTAGTAAGGAAGACGAAGTGAGAGAGAGAGAGAGAGAGAGAGAGAGAGAGACGCAAACAGAGAGAGAGAGAGAGAGAGAGAGAAACGTTAACTGTTTCACCCCGAAATCGACAATTTTCGACAGGGGGTGGGGTCAACAACGCATGCGTCAGATGACGTCATGACGTCGTGACCGGATTTACTTTAAATAGTTGAAAAACCAAACAAATTTCATATACGTCACTTTAGCTCAGGTAGTTAAGGCCTTGATTCATTATCTAAACGTTTAGGGTTCGAATCGTGGTGTGAGATGGTTTTTTTTTATTATTTAAATTTAAATATTGAACCCTGTATTATTTAAGCCATTTTTCACGTAACGTTCGTTTTCCTGTTTTTTTTTTTTTTTTTTTTTTTTACTTTGCTTATTCTTAGCGACACCCCGAAACACCTGGGTACCCACCGATTTTTTAAATTTTAATATCGAAACAGGCTTATTTAAGCCATTTTTCACGTGTTCGTTTTCTGTTTTCATCGCTCGTTTGCCTTACGTTAGTTTTTTTTGTGTTTTTTTTCGATGCTTTGATTACCCCCCCCCCCGCTTAATCAAAACGTTGTTTTCTTTTCTTACTTCACTTATAACAATACTTACATCGTCATCGTCGTCGTCGTAACGCTCGACGACTTTTAAACATCTTTCACTTGTTCGCTTATAACAATGCTTAATTCTGGCTGGCCGATTTTATTTTCAAACTTCGCCTCAGGGCTTCGGCTTCGATCCTATCCCCCCCCCCCCCGGTTTCTTTTTTATTTAACACCACATACACCTACAAACACCCGGGCAACGCCGGGTACCCCTCACTAGTATATATATATATATATATATATATATATATATATATATATATATATATATATATATAAAGAAAATGGATAGTTATGCTTTTTTTCTGATTCATAAAATACATTCTGGATGAATAATTCCGGGGTTTTTTTTTTGGTTTTTTTTAATTTATTTATTTATTTTTTTTTTGATATGCCGAATTTCAATCCGTCATTTTGGTACGATAGAAGTTGTTAGGTATCATGTGACGTATAAAAACTTTCTACTGAAAAAAGGTTTATTTTTACATTTTTTTTCTAAAGAATAAACATAAAATTACATATGAAAAACACGTCTAATATTTTTAATAATTTAATAAGGAATAAACTACAACTTCTAAGTGTTCTTTCAAAAGCAAATTTAAAATTTAAAAAAAAACTTGTTTTTTTCATGTGCAATTTTATGTTTATTCGCTAGATAAGTGTATAAAAATTCTAGTAAAAATAAATTTTATTCAATTTTATTCTTTAGAAAAAATATTTTTCTGGTACGCCACAACACAAATTTAAAAGTTTTCGTTTTCAGTTTAACGTTTCCACTAAGTTCCTCGGGATGAAATTTATTTGAGGATTCGATTTCAAGTCCAGATAAATTGCGACCGGCAGCAAGATAGATTCGTCAGGAAACACTTAATTGTAGGAAAAACATTGCTTTTATGGACAATTTATTTTTCCTCTCTAACTGTGATCACGACATCTGCTTCACTGACTTATCTCTATTATTTTTCTTTCGCCTTTTAATAATCATATACTATTTCCCTCTTCCATATGAAGTAGTGATCTCCCCATTTAATAACTTTCTTTTTTTTTTCTTTTCAAAAACAGAAAGAATTGTAAATTAATATATTTTCTTAATTTATGTTTGTTACACGGTGAAAAATCTATCTTTCAGTAATTCGTTAGAAAACACCCAAATTTATCTGGGTGACCCTTTTCGTATGCACCAGCTGATTTGTTTTTAATTTAATTTTTTTTTTCTAACGTATTGCCTGGGAATTGCACCTTTGGCTGGTTCCTTTATTGGCAATAAATGATTCATGAGAATCCACCAGCAAGGTTGGTCGACTTCACCCGGGATACATATTATTGCTAAAGATTTAGCCACTCTTTATTATTTGTTTTAAATTTCTGTGAATCTTTAAAAAAAATAAATTCAGTTAATTATGTGTGAGTGTGTGTGGGGGGGGGTATTATTATTATTATTATTATTATTATTATTATTATTATCATTATTATTATTATTCACATGAAATGTTCTAAGAAAATATATTTTTTATGTATCAATTTTCGGTATTTACTTCAACAATGATCAGTACGTGAGTAGAGTTAGATAGTAAGTTATAAAAATATATTGACGACAATTAAGCTATATAGAGGCTTCCACGTTTTATCTTCATGGGAAATTGTCAGGCTAAAATGAGAATGAAGCGCAAGAGCCTATGTGTAGCTTACTTGCTATTAATATATTTTCATAACTTATAATACTAACTATATACGTGTGTGAGAGAAAAAGAGAGAATGTGTGTGTGTGTGTGTGTGTGTGTGTGTGTGTGTGTGTGTGTGTGTGTGTGTGTGTGTGTGTATTTTTCGGTGGCTTTTAGCTGTCTAGTGCAAGGGTCTCCAAACTTTTGAACGAGAGGGGGCATATTGCTTATTTTTTTAGAACTACGCTGATAAAAATAATAAACTAAAATGTCCTAGATGTGTTTTATGCTGTTTTTCTCATTAGCTTTGCTTTTTAGTAAAACTAATTCTCCAAAACCTCAGTCTTTTATATAGTCTAAAATGTACTTAAAAAAAAAAATTCATACAAACCGGCGACGAAGAGTGAACACAAAACCTTTCAGTTGCAGATCGAGAGTCTGCCAATAGGCTACATCTATCCTGTCCACAGCAAGGGTTGGGAAAACAGGCCAATACGTCATTCAGGGTCAGTTGAAAAGGATTGTTCTGGTCGCATATTGCTGCATTCGTGCTCAGAATCGTGTCCTATCAATTCAACGGTGTTGCTCAGAATCGTGTCCTATCAATTCAACGGTGTTGCTCAGGATCTTGTTCTATCAATTCAATGGTGTTGCTCAGGATCTTGTTCTATCAATTCAATGGTGTTGCTTGGGATTGTGTTCTGTAAATTTGACGGCGTTTCTTTGGCAGACGTGAGTTCTGTTGGATATGCATTGGATTTTCAGAATACCAATGTGTTTAACTGCAAGCTATGCAGAAAACAAATCATGGTATCTGGGAGGCTAAGATTGGGCAAAGATGTGATTTTAGTGAAGAAGATGATGCAGTCGGGTGGATAAAAAAAAAGGTAACATTGGTAGCTAAGCTACAACATGTGCCAGACCAGTTTTATTACACTTTTTCTACATGGAGATGCGCTCGCCAATAATCTTGAGATGAGTAATGCACATCAAGAAAATGCAGAACAGATAAAAATGGGGCTAGTGACCGCATTCACTGAAGGGCATTTTGAAGCCTATGAAAAACTACCGCGATTAAAGTGGACAGGTGAATCAGTTGATGTTTACGCCAATGCAATCAAAAGATTGGCTGGACTAGCAAGCTACCTAGGGAGAGGACTGGATCATACAGTCAAACTTGCTTGGGATTCCCAGACGATGTATCTATGGCGCTACAACAGCTATATAGAGAGAATGGACGTCAGTAATCTGATACCAACTGCACGGCTTTTAGTCAGCAAAAGAGTTCAGAGACTGGGACATTAGCAGCGGGTGCACAATGTAATACACTGAGAAATTAGGCTCGAACAGAATCATCAAGTCTTCAGTGCTTTAGGTGTCAAGGACCACACCTGAAAAAATTGCACTGAGATACCCAGAGTCAGAGTAACGAACTACAATTGTGGAAAGTTTGGCCGTATTGCTAGGTATTGTCCTCAGATTCAGGTAAACAGGTAATGGATAGCTTTTGCAACACAAGCTACCCCTACAACAGAATGAGGGCGCAATACAGGCCTCTTCTTATAATAGAAGGGGTGGTGGTTGATTCAGTAATGATTGCACTTGTCGATACTGGGTGCACCGCCATTTTAATCAACTCAAAATTCATGAGTGGATATGGTAGGAGTGGCACAGTGAAAACAGTTGATGGAAGGGACATAAAATGTAAAGGAACCAGGCAAGTGGAGATAAAAGTATCTGGAGTACGAATGAAAGTTGGGGCAATCTTGATGAATTACATCAATGACGGGATCCATGTCATCATTGGAATGGATGTTATTAATGAGATGGGAGGTATAACTATGAAGGAGGAACCGCCATTGTGGACCTTAAGTCTGCCTACCTGCAGCTATATGTGGCGAAGGAACTATGGCAGTACCAACTGGTCTGTTATAAAGGAAAAACATATTGCCTAACACAGTTAGGATTTGGCCTTAATGTTGCACTGAATATTATGGCAGCCATTTTAAAAACGGTGTTAAAGAAAGGAATCAAAACAAAAGAGGCCACCGATTCATTCATCGATCATATAATGGGGATCGTAATGAAGATGAAGTGGTGCAATATTTGAAAGGATTTGGGCAGATAAATCGCCAGAATCCCTGGACGGAGGAGTGGCTCTGGGTCTTATCTCTGGGAGATTGTTGGGGCACTATCCAATTGCTGGATGGTTGCAATTGGCATGCAGTTATGTGAAAAGAAGAGCAAGTGGAGTAGACTGGGAGGACAAAGTGATGCAGAAGATTCTAGCTGAGGTAAAAGAGGACCCTGTTATTGAAGCTGGATACATACCTGAAACGAGCATAGGAGTAGTGTGGTGTGATGCAAGTACTATTGCTACAGGTGTGGTCATGGAGATTGGGGGTATGGTGGCAAAAGATGCAACATGGTTGAGGAAAAATAGTGATTATAATATTATTAACGTGGTTGGATTAGATGCTGTTCTAAAGGGCATCAATTTAGCTATGAAATGGGGACTGAGAGATACCGAAATAAGAACTGATTCAGCCAATGTACTCAGTTGGGTGAACTCTGCAGTGGAGGAGAGTGAAAGAATACAAACCCAGAAATTAATGAGCAAGGACCAACCAAAATCCAAGTAGGAGAAGAGGTTTGGGTGAAATCTCCTAATGCATGATGCATGACACGATGGGGAACAGGGGTATTTAGGGTTAGGGTTATGGGGAACAGGGGTATTTACAGGAGTGCAATCACCTCACAACTTGAGTGTCGATGGAATGCCAAAATATATTTTAGACTTAAGGCATGTGGTCCATTAAGATGATGAGGATGTCCGTGCTGAGCCAGAGAGTAATGAAAGTAAACCAGTGCCGATGCTAAGACCACAGAGAAAATGCAATATGCCTATCTGGGCAGGGGAATATAGAATGCTGAATGATATTTAATGATCATGGGGACAGGTACTCTAAAATGTAATTTAAAAAAATTAATACAAACCAGCAGTGAGGAGCAAACTTGAGACCTTTTGGTTCCAAATTAGGAGTCTGCTAATAGGGCAATATCCATCCTGCCCATGGTGGCAGTTGGGTTTTGCTCAAAGGCTATAGAAAATGGCCTGATAGATCATTCGGGGTCAGTTAAGTGCATTGCTCTGGTCAGGTGTTGCTGCATTCTGCTCGGGATCGTGTTCTATAAACTAGACGGTGTTGCTCTGAATCGTGTTCTATCAATTCAACAGTGTTGCTTGGGATCATGTTCCGTCAATTAAACAGTGTCTCTTTAGCAAACATGAGTTCTGTCAGCTGTGCCTTGGATTTTCATAATAATATTAAACCACATTTTAATAACTTTCTGAGCGGAAAAGAAAAAACACCAGAGTATTTTCATACATTTTCATTTTTTTCAATTTGGCAAACTGTATGTAGCCAATGGCCATAGTTTCAAAACCGCTGGTCTAATGTATATATATATATATATATATATATATATATATATATATATATATATATATATATATGTATACATATAGATATACATATATATATATATATATATATATATATATATACATACATGCATATGTATAACTACATATGTATGCATAAATATATATACATAAATATGTATATATTCATATAAACATATATATGTATACATACATATATACATACATATGTATACTAATGATGTGACGATTCCAATATTTTTCCCGATTCCAATACAATTACCGATTCCGAGCTAAATTCCTGATTCCGAATCTTTATAAATCTCTAATTATTTAACTCTAAGATTGTTATTTCCCACGATTTTCGTAAAAACACATCATAAAAATGCAGATATTTTATTAAGCATCAAAATATACTTGTGGAGGAAGATATATCGATTTTACCTTTACTGATAATTTAAAATCAATAAATATTTATTACTTTATCATTATTACCAGCAATGGAAGATTTTACTTTAAACAAAATCAAATAAAAAAGATAATTAAAAGAATCGTTTTGGCATCGGAAAATAGGCATCAATTTGTCCAATTCTGATACCGATTCTGATACCCCCCCAAATCTTCCGATTTTTCCGATTCCCGATTCCGACTAATCATCCCAACACTAATGTATGCATACATACATATGTATACATACATACGTACATATGTATACATATATACATGTGTATACGTGCATATATATATATATATATATATATATATATATATATATATATATATATATATATATAATAGCTAAATACAGACCAATCAACATAATGATTTAAAAAATAAAAAATGAAAATAAAGGTTGTTTCAAACGGAAATCTAATCTTTGCGATATTTGCCCAACATAGTGCGCACTGCAACTACATTTAAATAAATAAGAACATGTACCATCAAAGATTCGTTATGCAAATTTTTCACCCTCGGATTTTATGAATAATACGTATAGTTCTGCGATTTGCGACCATCTTATAAATAACCATGCGTGTGCCACGAATTTCAGTGCTGACATGTTTACGATCTTGAGTAAGTCGCACTCGCCTTTTCATTTAAAAATTCTAGAGAAATAATTCTAGAGAATGTACATTCTGTTGCACTTTAAAAAAATCATTAAAAATTTTATATCTATATCATTAATTGCTAGATGAAAGATAATGTTTTTAAATTGCAACAAAATGTACATTACATAAAATAAATCGAAGGCAATGTTTTCATTCAATTTAAATTAAATTTTTATACCTTATTTTGTAAAATTTATAAAAGTGTACTTTGAAGATAAATAAATTTCAAATTGAATCTTGTAGCTTTATTTTTAAAGCCTATAGTAAAAACATTTTGTTTAACAATTTTCATGCTTTGGATGAAATGCTTTTCTAACTTATATCTTATCTTTTTAAGATTATATTTTAAAACTCTCCTTCTCTCTATTTCAGTTTGTATTTCTCCTTACACCACAACTCATTTTTGCAACCCCCTCTTTGTATTATTACAGGTCTGAATATTCTCTCTGTTTCAGTTTGTATTTCTCCTCACGCCGCAACTCATTTTTTGCAACTCCCTCTTTGTAATACAGGTCTGAATAATGAGAAAATCTTAATTTTTTTAACAAAAGCTTTAAAATAACTTTTTTAGATTAAATTTTTTCAAACTTATTTCAGAATAGAAAATCTTTAAAATTTAATACGCAACATATTTCATATAGGTTTCATAAACAAATACTCAGTACATAACAAGAAAAATAGAGATGAAAATTTCAAAAGGACTGTATAACTGATTACGGTCAATAGTAGTCCTCGCCAACGAAAGTCTTTGTTATTGTTATTCTATTATTATTATTATTATTATTTAAAACATTTTGTGTCCTGCTCTTTCATGCAAGAACTAATATATATATATATATATATACACACACAAACCAGTAGGCTGTCCGGCATTGTCCGGTCGTAAAATACACTTCAATATGATATTTTGATTAATGTTGATTTCATATTTATTATTATTTCATATTGGACCTAATATATAATAATGATGTAAAAAGTTTAAAAAAAAAAAAAAATGACTCGTGCGCCACCACCAAGAATCGAAACCAAAACGTTTAGCTTACGATTTACTTTTTCCCTTGACGTTAATGCCTAAGCTATGAAGACATGTTTGCTCAAGGCTAAAAATTAAAACAGGAACCATTACCAGAACTTGCTCCCATACTTACGAAACTATTTAAGCGCTGCCTTAAGGAGAAGTGCTTTCCGACTACCTGGAAGACCTCATCAGTTTGCCCTGTATTTAAGAATTCAGATGATAAGTCATCTCCCTCTCAGTACAGACCAATAAGTCTCCTGTGTGTTATGAGTAATCCATATTAAACAGAGAAATAGTCAACCACCTCAGCAGGAATAACCTTCTTAGTAACACACAATATGGTTTCCGCTCTGCAAGATCTACCACAGATGTGCTGACGGTTATATCCCACAGGATTAGTGAATCTCTTAACAAAGGCTCCCTTTCTAGGGCAATTGCTCTTGACATATCAAAGGCCTTCAACAAGGTATGGCATAAGGGTCTACTTCACAAGATTTCGAGCTACTGTATAACTGGAAATGTTTTCTCAATCATTAAATCATTTCTCTCCGATAGGCTCATAAGAGTAGTGGTAGATGGACAAAAATCGGAGGCCTGGAATATACATGCTGGAGTCCCTCAGGGGTCAATCCTGGGCCCAACTCTCTTCCTGATCTACATCAATGACCTCCCTAAACACATACTTAAATCATTCGTTGACATCTATGCTGATGACACGACCATCTACGGCAACACATCAAAGGCTGTAAATGACAAAGTTCTCTCTGATTCTCTCTCCTCTGATCTCAAGCGCATGGTTCAGTGGGGGAAGATGTGGCTGGTTACCTTTAATGCATCTAAAACCAAACTCCTATCCTTACATCATGAACGCTCTGATCCCCATCTGGCATCAATTGTGATGGATGGCTCTCGTCTGGGTGAGGCCCCGTGTTTTGACAAGCTTCTGGGTTTGACCTTTACTCCTGATCTGAAATGGAACACGTACATCAAGTCTGTTGCCAAGGTCGCTGGAAAGATGGTGGGATCCTTCTACCGCTCCAGAAGATATCCCACTACTGATGCAATTCTCTATCTATATAAAAGCCAAGTACGTCCAAGGATTGAATACTGTTGCCACATCTGGGCAGGAGCTGCTATAAACAGCATATCCTGCCTTGACAGAGTACAAAATAGACTTCGTGACTTAGTGGGGGATGCCCTTTTCTCTACCCTGCAACCTCTCTCCCACAGAAGAGACGTTGCGAGCCTATCCTTGTTTTATCGTTATTTCCATGGCAGGTGCTCGTCTGAACTCCAATCTCTGGTCCCTCCTCGCCAATCTTTCACGAAAAACACCCGACTAGCTGAATCCACTGTGAAAAATTTCCCCCACTCTATATCTGTGCCTAAATCAAAACACGGATTCCATGAACTGAACAAAGCTTCTTTCTTAGAAGTGCACGCCTGTGGAACTCTGTTCTGTTTGCCTGCTTCCCACCGGACTACAACTTGGATGTCTTCAAGTCCAATGTTAACAAATTCCTAATGAACCGCCCCCTTAAGTAAACACTTCATCAAATCTCCACACTAACGTAATGTACTTGCAATAACCCTTATCCCTGAGTGGCTTCCGGGCCTTGATAAGTGGTGATCGCTGTGTAAAAAAAAAAAAAATTAGCTATTACGTTACGCATGAATATTCGTAATGCTCTCGTTTGATCTTTCCCTGGCAAATTTCATTTTTTTTTTTTTTTTTTTTTTCACATTTTGCACCGATTTGTAAAACGTACACGGCATTTCTAGTTTTGAGTAAACTGTCGTCGAGTGTGGGGTTATTGTTTTTTAGTAATTGACTCGTTTAAAAAATTTTTGTAATAATTAATGAATTTTTTTTTTTTTTTTTCAATGGTTAAAATGTGTTTATGTATGATATATTTTTTATCATTTTTCCGTCTATTTTATAATTCGCATGCATCTGGTTACAATAAAATATGTCATCGTCACCATCATCAGCATCATCATCAATAGTTTCTAAATGGTCTGTAGGGAGAATGTGTCTCCAAAAATAACACGTACATCGGCATGACTCAAACCAGCATCTCTCGCCGACTAATATGCCACCTATCTTCCCTGAATAGTTCCATTTATCAACGCCTTTCAACACATGACACCCCCAAAACTGAATTTAGGAATATACTAATTCAAAATACCGCCATTTTAGCCATCTTACATTGTGATCTACGCCTCTCAATTATTGGAACCCAACTCATACGTATGAAAAAAAAAAAAAAAATAGAAAAAATAACCATCAACGAGGCTCAATATAAAGAGGAAGGCAAATTTAAGTGTTTTTAATGAGTTTAATTTTCTTTTCAATAAATTCACCAACGCAGTTTTTAATTCGTCTCTCGCCTGAAGAAGACTCATGGAAGTCGAAAGCGTTCGTAACTATGTCAAATTTCTTTTTTACACTCGAACAGCAAGATTGCAAGAAAAGCAAACAGGATTGTCCCTGCTCTTCAATGAAACCTGCATTAGAGAAAAAATGATGCCTAAATGTACGGTACTCATGCAGAGAGTGATCCGTGCTGAAATAATAACGTCATTATTTAAAAAGCTATTCTTAATATGGGGAGGGTGTTTTGTACCTATTCTGTACTTTAAACTCACAATTGAATCAAAAACATATCATAAAACTTTAATTGAACTTGGAAATACGATTTTTAAAAAATAGCGCGGATCACTCTCTGCATTAGCACAAAATGTACTAATATATATATATATATATATATATATATATATATATATATATATATATACTTGAGCTTATATCTACATGCTTAAATGCATAATCTTGGCCTTCGGGACAAGATCACAGTGTAGTATCTGATCCGGCAAATACTGCAAGCTATGACTAGCTATGACTAGCAAAGACCAGATGTGGGGGCAACCCCACATGCTTGACCTTTAACCAGCTCCCATTTCCCACCTCTCGGGAGCTGGTCCCCTTTTCCCCTTTCCCCTCCCTTCACTCCTCACATTAAAAATCGGCCTTGTGCCTAATTTGCTCGGTGGGGGAGCAAATAAATACCATCTGTTCTTCAGATGCTGCACTTCTATTTCTTGTTCTCTTTCGGTGGAGCAGAAATCCTTCACGACTGAGACAATTTTTATTTTTGTACCTTTTCTCCACGTTAAAAAACGACCCTGGTGTCTAACTCTGTCCCGTGGGGAGGCATAGTAAATAGGTACATGCTTAAAGCACACACTGACTGAGCGTATAAAAAGTCTCTTATTGTAAGTGTATGAACACGATTTTTACTCAGTAGCGTTGTTTGAATAAAAGAAACGAACGCACACACGCGCAAACGCGTCGTATAAATTATTTATAATATTATATTCAGCCCTTCTGA
>NC_136490.1:27499575-27547075 GCF_053919585.1 Euprymna scolopes | reverse complement strand
CTGTAACCTACTTTACAAAAAAAAAAACTCAATTGTTTAATCTACGACCTATCGATTATCTGTTATAGTCTCAGCTTTCGATGTTTACTCCCGATAAACAAAAACTTATTTAAAAATAAACTTAATTTCGAAATTGGAAACTACGTTTCATGTTTGTATTATTCCGAGTTTTCAATGTTTTTTTTGTTTTTAGGGTAGGGATCTTTTACATTAATGAGGTACAAAAAGTGATCAGAAACAAATGTTATCAAAGGCAAGATACCGAGCTGGATAAGGGTTAGGGTTTTTACTTTCTTTAAAACCTTTATTAGGATTTAAAAAAAAAAAAAAAAAAAAATTTGGTCCCGACTCTTACCTCTTTAAGTCTCGATAATGACTTAAAAATAAAATAGTAGCATTAGAAATCCACCCAATAAATGTTGGACATTTATCGGGTGGGTTACAACCAGTATTTTCAAGTCATTGAGACTTCAAAGATGTAAGCGTCAAATCTGGGCAGTTTTATTTTCTTTGTTTTCACTTAACGCTAGACACAGTTTGTTTTTCGAATTGAAAAAAAAAAAAACGTTTTTAGTAAAATCACTAAAAACTTATCCAGCTAAGTACTGGAGTAACTTTATATTGCCTTTAATAATTATTTTTACTTCCTCCCTTTTTATTTTTACAAAATCACTCCCGTTTCAAACGCTAATAACTTAAGTTAACGCTTTTAACGGACTGAAATGTGTAGAGGAAAAAGTTTTGGAGATGAATGATTTTTATATTTTTAATTTCAAGTATTTATTTTGACTTTCAGAATCCTCATCAACCTGGACAGCCGTTCAAGTTTACAGTTGCTGAATCATGTGATAGAATTAAGGAGGAATTCAGTTTTTTGCAAGCTCAGTACCACAAGTGAGTGTCTCCGCCAATGCCGAACGATTGATTAATTTCTTAAATACATGAGTCGGTACTTCTTCATATAGTTCGACCCCCATGGCTGTAGATATTGGTTCGCTAAAATCCAATATTTCATGAGAAAAACTTAAATGGATTGTATTTATTTTATTTTTGTAGGAGTTAACATATGCCGGTGGAGGGGGGGGGGTTGATCTATGCAGAAATATTTATTTTTGTAACATAAATATGCAACGTTTTGTATATTCTATAGAGCAGCATGGCCAATTTTGTAGTTATCTCCATGGGGGGGGGTGAAGGTTGAACTCCCTCATTTAACGGCATCTCATGTCTTATGCGCTTTGTGGAAAGAAGGGTATATAAAATTTGCTTGCCTTCACGAGAACAGTTATATATAATACTCTAGGGTCTAACTTTCAATAAGGTAAATTAAATCTTAGTAAAATTAGTTGACCACCAGTACTTGTGCGTCTTTTACAGGATTTACAAATTCTTTTGCTATTTAAATGAAAAGTAGCGTAAAGTACTAAAACGAACGTTTTAGTTTCTTTCTAAAAACAATTACGATTGTTTAAATCCACCAGAATGCATTTTGTTTAAGAAGCTCGTTCTTTTCAATGTAGTTAAAATGGGAATCTATTACTTCGTGAATTTTAAGAATTTGGAAGTAAGTAATCTTTGTGATTGTTTCCATCACACTTCCGGTTGCTCCCGTTTTAAATTTTTTTTTTTTTTTTTTTTTTTTAACGATGTCTTAACTTCTCTCCAGATGCAAACAATTTACCGTGCTATTTTATAGTATTTTCAAGTTTTACGATATCTGTTAAATTGTTCTGTGAAAGTATAGGGGCTTTTCTAAATAACGTTTAGAAAAACATTAACATGGAGGGGCAACCGGAAGTGAGTTAAGTTCCTTCTCTCCCAGGTATCAGAGAGCATACAGCACTTGGTATGACAGTAACCCATTTTAATACTGGCCAAGTTCAATCTCGCTGATCTAACGGGTCCGGTATATGTTAGCGTGATTATTGTAAATTATCACAATTAAACTCGTTTAAAACTGTCTTTCAAACTGTCTTTCAAATTAACAAATTATGCATTGAAAGTTTTGGAAGCTATTTGATGAGTTGTCCAAATAATTTAAGTTTTAATTAATACTTATCAAAAAATAGGTAAAGGTGCACTTTCCACTCCAAAAATCCTTAAATTACCAGATTTGTTTTCGAAGGTGCTGAAAATGAAAATAACGTATAAAACTCCAGGAAATCAGTTTCCAAGATATGCAGAAATTATAGTTTCAAAAGTGGGGGATGATTTTTCTTTATTTAATGTAAAATGAGCACTCACTATGGTCACTTTTTTTTTGGGGGGGGGGGGGGCTCGTTAATCAACACAAAACTTACCTTAAAATTTGTGTTCTATTGGTTTTCGGGTGTGATAAATTTTCCGGATGTTGGGCATTGTAATTCTTCGTTATAAGTGATGGCCATTGTTGTACGCGCACCGGATAAATATATACAAATGGCTTCCGACAAGGCGCACCTGATTTCAAAATACCATTTCTCTCGTGTTGCTCATTTAACAAGCCAGGTGCGTGTTTTTTTTTTTTTTTTTTTTTTTTTTTTATCGCAATGAAATTTCCCCCCCCCCCCCATATCAACGCTTTTTATTATTTTTTTTAGTAGTTGGAATGGTAAACAAATCTCAAAGTAAATAAACTTTTCGACATTATTACTACACTAATCAACGTATAAAATTTAAGATCGCATTTGCTATTGATTTAACAACCGTCACTTTTGTAAAATCGTATTCGTTGACAAATCTCGAATTTACTGTTTTTTGTGGGGGGGGGGGCGTATGTCGCATCGCAATTAGTCTGAAGGTTTCATTTGAACTGAAACGCAAATCTAACTTGTCATAAGCTAATTTTATACTATTAGCTCAACTCGTCCATTGAGCACTGAAACGAGATATATACAAGTGTGCATAATTATCCAGACATGTTTCATCGTTATATGCCTCGTCAGCGTGATTGAACCTGTACTGTCTTTATACAAGCATTTTACCTGCACATGTGCGTGCAGGCATGTTTCGGCTATAGCCTTATTTTGGCTAATTCCCTTTAGGCCAGATAAACAATGAAAACAAAAGGCTATAGTTGAAATGCTTAGATATGCACCCAAAATATTTTACAAATGTTAAATAATGGTTAAATTACATAAGCAGTATCGTTTCACAGGATTTTCTATGAATAAAAACACTGAGATTGGTATACTAGGATCGTTGTAAAAGTATAGCCTATTTAACTCCTGCATAGACTGGAGTAGTATCATAAAAACGTGCGACCTTTTGAGCTCTATCATTTTTCTAGTCACCACCATTCTCAATGTAATTTCGTCTAAAATTCAATGACGCATATTTGCTTCTGACGTACGTTCATGACAGGGGTGGCTTTCTTAGACTCACAACGGCAATATCTGCGACAGAGCTGAAACTTTCAGATCATGAATGCATAAGTTCAATCATCATAATGCAATTTACAATCCCATCTGATCCCTTCGGGCGGAATTAAAAAAAAAAAAATCTAGGAGGCAATATTTTTTTTTTTTTTTTTAACGCTCGTATCTTTAAGGTGCGTGGACTTTTGGAAACTCTAGGCTATGAATTTCAATTTGAAGCTAAAATTGATTGTTTTAATTTAAGTCTGCCTTTATTTACATTTCGTGAGGTTTGTTTTACTTTCCTTTTTCACCTAAAAACTCCCCCTCAATGTTCTGTTTTTCTCATCAACTTAGAGATCGATTTATTGCTTTCTTCCCCCACCCCACCACCACCACTTAAGATTTTTATTTCTATGCTTATTTTTTTTCTCCGACATGTTTAACTCTTAACTTCTTTTCGTTCTTTGCTTTTTTTTTTTTTTTTATCGATTTGTTATCTATTTCTGGAATATGCGTAGATATTTTCATTTCAATCCCTTCCTCCTTTAAAACCTTTGCCTCTTTTTTTTTTTTTCTTCCCCGACCCATTTATAGAATTCCAGAAACCACTCGTGTAATGCCCCATACTACTGCCATCGGAATCTGAAAATTTTGCGTCTATTTTCCGATGCCCCAAACGATTCTTTTTTTATTTGCTTGTTTTGTTTAAAACTTTATTTCCCACGGTTCGTATTAATAAATATTTGATTTTTAAAGTACCAGTAAAATTATAATTTATAGGTCACACCCATATTTTTTACATTTGCGAAAATATATAGACATATTACGCGGGGTTTTGTGGCACTTCACTTCACCCCTCCATCCCGCCGCAACACACGCACTTTACTTTATATTTAGAAATTAAAAAAAAAAAATGATCGGAATCGGCAATTTAGAACAGATTCGTTAATTGTATCGAAATCGAAAAATATTGGAATTGTCTCATCACTCTCCAGCTATGGATTAAATAGAAGGGTAAACTGTATTCTCAGCCCTGATTGTGTACTATACTAGTTTGAGAGGAGGGGGGTCTAGTTTGTTCTCTACTCTAGCAACGCTGGTTCAAAAGAGGCGCGGGTAGTGATTGCGCAACCTTTGATTCACTATACGCTTTCTGTGTAAACACCCATTGTTACTAGACTGGAAGAAGGTCAACTCAAACAGATAATCCGATTTCGATTAAAGGTTGAATTAAACCTGGTCTGGCGAAGATGTTAATTTTTATCAGTTTTAACAGACTAATAATAATGACACTCATTGAGACCTAAAAATAGACAAAAACTCGTAACCTACTTATTTTTTTTTTTCATCAAATTTACGAATAGAGCATTCACGAAGCATTAATTGAAACCTTGACACTATTTTAAGGCCGTCTAAGTTTATAAAAAAAATACTTTAGTATAAAAATTAAAGCACTACTTTTAAATAATAAAAATGTTTAAAATAACAGTACGACCAACTACGGGTTCTAATAAAACATGGAGCAGGTGCGTTTCTTATCTCGTGATGGTCCCGTGTCAAATCGGTCTGATGAAAAGCCGCGTTTTTTTTTTGTTTTTTATTTTCATTTTGGAGTTCTCTAATTGTTTCCGGTTTTTTTTCTTTTTACTTGCAGATTAATTGTATTTTCCCGATATTGTCCCTTGAAGAAATCAAGTTTGTTTACATTTTTTTTTAACAGGGTTTATAAAGTTCGTTTTAGTTTCCTTTACTTTATCCTTGATTTCAATATCAAGGTAAAAATTAACTGTTACGTATAGGCGAAATATACCCACAAAAAGTGGTTACAAGCTTAATAATATAGATTACAGGTCACACACAATACCTTTATAAAAAGTTAAACGTGTTTAAAACGGTCTATTTAGATATTGAAAAGCAAACCTCAAATTAAAACCGTGTAAACATAATAGAATAAAAATGTACAGGCGATATTTTAATAGTAAACGAGGAACAAGTTAAAATCTAGTTAATGTTATTGTTACACATGTAGTCGAAAACCAAAATTCATTTGAAATGTGTAAATCTGTTACAAGAATCATTTTTTTTTTTTTTTTTTTTTTTTTTCACAAAATGGAGTCTTAGGAATACTGCCATGTTTTTTTTTGTTTTTTTTTTCTATTGCTCAAGACGAAAATGTACTAAACATTTTTTTTTAACTCCAATGTTCTTAAGTGTCAATCTTAAATAAACCTATACACTAATTTTATTTAAGAAACTTTAGACCGTCGACCTTTACAATTACCCTTGCAGTTCATAAAAAGAACCTAAAAAAAACTTCTTACTCACTTATTTTAATAGATTAGTTTCTATTTAGTGTTGAAGACCATTGAAACGATTGCAAAGCCTACTACTATGAGAGTGAGAGGACGCTAGATCTTTTTTTTTTCTCTTATGCCATGTTATTTTGCCTATACGTCCTCATCTCTTGTAGTCTATGTATATAAGCATTAGCGTCTATTATTAGTCCATCCTCTCTCCCTCTTCTTCCCTCGACAACAGCTTCCGTGTTCCTCAATTGCAATTCACAATGAAACGATGCCAGAAGATAGAGAGACGGAAGAAAGTAACAAGGTTCACCTTCCATTCTCCCACCGTTCGTTTTATCGATCTGTTATTCTGAAGTGCCGTTATTCTAATTTCTCAAATTAACGCCTCCTAATAAACCGCTATTCCGTTCCCCCAACCCACCTTTCCTTTCTCCTTGTCACACACTTTTCTTTCCCACTCATTCCCTCCTCCTCACCTCCACTTTACGTAATATGGTCATCATACATAAACAGCGGACGTAGCGTGGTGTAGTGTTTAAAGACACCAACTCTGCGCTCGGCATGCCGAGTTTTACTATTATCGGAAATATCGCATCACTTTCACTAAAACATGACAAGCTAAGCTCTCAAGCTGATAGTATGGTTATGTTCAGTTCTATGTGGTCATCTTCCCGGGCATTACTTCCTCCTTTTGGGTTTATTGTCGATATGACTCTCCCACCGAGCAATGTCGACAGTGCTAATCACGGTAGACTTTACACTTATTCAGAGTGCTCTTTCTACGGGAGCTAGATTATCCACTAGAAATAGACTCCATGTCTAACTCTGCTAAAGGAAAAGGTCCAGGTCCATATATCCTCATTCCGATGCGCCTCTCAGCGATGTAATTTTTACCTCGGCACCAAAATCAAATCTAGACCATTTTTGAAATGGCCTTTAGGAAGTCCACCTTCCTAGGGCTTCCTTCTTTGACAAGAGCTTATTGCTAATCGCATCGTAGAATGCCGAAAAGTTTTTTGGGTTTTTTAGGGGCGTTGACTTAATTTCACTTTCTGACCCTTGTGTCTCACTGTGGGAGAGAAATAAATATGATGCTCTAATTATAGAATAAATATTAGGATAAACTAGACTCACAAGCTTTGGCAGCGTGCAGAAAGAGAAAAAAAAATGCCGGTCTTTCTGTTTATCCTAACTTTGCTTACGATTGTTCGGGCAATGCTTATTCGAAAGAATTGCGGTTCTTGCGCAAACACTTTTACAAGAGCTGTCCATTGTCTTGCGTGTATGGTCTATATACGTAAACACTTTAGTTATGTTTTCACCAACAATTCTTTCTTTTTTTTTTTTTTCTTTGAAAAACAAAATATTGATTTTTTTATGATTCCTTTCAAGTTCAACGTAATTATTGAAGCCTATTTTAATTGCTTTGACTCTGCAAAAACGTTAGTTTTTATCTACTTCATCCTATTGGATGTGATATTTCACATTAACTAAAATGCATTGATCCCGATTTTAGGATTTCCGTTTCATCAATTAACTAGACAAAAACTTGACAACATTTTGAATATTTTTCGTCTTTTTCTGACAATAACATGCTTCAAATGAGAGCATCAGCAATAGCCTGTGTTTTTTTTTTTGTTTTTTTGTTTTTTTTTTGCGCTTTCTAGAGACAGCCTCAGTAAAGGGTGTCTTCGTGGGGGAATCAGATTGCGTAATTATAAAATGTACTTCTGAACATGCATTGCTTGTCTTGTGGTCAAAACGAGATTCGATCGACTTTATTAAAATCATGGCTGGGAAGAATATATGAATTTATAACTTTTCTTGGCAAGGTTACTAAATTACAGCGTGAGTTGATGTTGCGAGAGAAAAAAAATCTGATCTGAACGAGAATCCCCCCCCCCCTTTTTCTCTTTAGAATGTCTTTCTGTATAAATTTAATCTCCCTATGTTAAGAACGGCTTTCGTTTTTTGTTTTTCTATTATAGGAATGAGTGATTCTCGTTCAGGTCCGCCAAAACTTGTGTAGTCATTATTTTTTATTACATGGGAATCTAGTTAAAATATATTGAAAAATACACTTAAATATGTAAACATTAGGTAAATAACAAGGTATTCAATATGGTCGTCTCATTGTGTGTGGCTACTGTGTAATTTAATGTTTACAAATTTAAAATGGATTTCTAAATACAAAATGTGTATTTCTCAATAGACTTTAACGCTAAATGATTCTCCATATAATATTTAATAAAAAAATTAATATCTACAGATTTTTTTATTTTCTGAATTCGCTCGCGCTGTGATTAAAGTGAAAGAATTGAGTCCGGAACGCCACTTTCTTCGAGGGATGCGTTTAAATTTAAAACGTGTGCGTATGAACGTGTGGATGGGGTGTTCGTTTTATCGATCCATTATTCTAAGATTGACCTCCTCAGCCTTCAATTGTTTGTACAACATGCTTTCTTTCAACTCGCACCATCTTAATTCATTTTCTCTATCCTCTACATTTTCTCTCCGTCACCATGCGTAGAATTATGCGTATTTAGAGATGAAAAGAAATCACGTTTCCATTTTTTTTTCTGAAGGCGGGAAGAAAGCTTGAGTATGTCTCCTCTCTGAAAACAATTATGCATAAAAAAACATTTCCGGCAGTTTTACAATAGCTAACAAAACAAAGAAGGGGGGGGGTAAATAAATATACAACAAAAAGATCTTACCAAAGGCAAGGTAACTTGTTCTTCAACCTACCAGGATAAGTGTTTTGTGTTTAACTTTAAGTCGTTTATTTACTACAAAACAAAGGTAGCGTCAAGGCTGCGAAAAAAAAAAAATGGCGGTCTTGTTACATCTATGTCGACCCTCGATAATATTGAAAAATTAAATTCTAGAACATTACGTTTTCGCACGATTGATGACATTTTGTGAGATAAGTATATCAGTATTGTTTAATTTTCGAACTTTGTGCTATTATCGCGGGTTTATATGCAAATAACAGGACCGTATTTTTTCTTGTTCTAAATAGACTTTACATCACTTTTGTTTTTAAAGTAAAACGCTTTAAAATAAGTTAAAACACAATCTTATCTAGATAGAAAGTTAACTTAGATTGCCTTTTGGTAATTATTTTTTCATCAGTTTGTTTTGTTAAAAATGCCATTGATTTCTCTTCTGTTTAATTGAGTCATCCTCTCGGGCATTATCTCCTAAAGAGGTGGGAATATGATCGATCGCCTGGGGGCGCCTTTATCAGTTAATCTCTATAATTTGTTACCGGCTTTGTGACGTTGAGAAATGGACAAATTTCACATGAAGCTCTCTCGGGTCACATTGAGGAGAGCATATAAATCACAATTTCCGTCATGGACTTTAAAATAAAGGACAAATTTGCCGACTTCGAGTCGCCTATTCTTGTGCATCACCGGAAATACATTTGAAAAACTAGTCAAGCAATTTATTTTCGTTTATTCAGTCATTTGTAATGTTTTTACGTTAAAAATGTTGGATAAATACAAGCACATTAAATTAACGTAATTGTTAGTTGTAATTAAATTCAACGATCAGTTCTTAGACTAAGAAACCGAACAGGAAGGGAACCTCTTTTCAATCTACCGGTCCAGTGTGCGATACGTTAATTCCTGAAAACGTTTCGTGCTATTTTAAATACGTCACAAATCTATTAGCAAACCTGAAACCAACTTATGAATAAATTTAATTTCTATTTAATCTTTTTGTTTCAATAGCCTTAAAAATATCCACAAAGAATTAAGATATAAACACTTAAAATTTTCAAATGGGGATCACTTTCTTACATAAATTTAACACAAATTGAGCATCCACTTCATGGTCAGTTAGCATGTAATCGTTTGCATTTATCAATTTTTGTGACAAGGAGGTATTATATATATATATATATATATATATATATATATATATATATATATATATATATATATAATGGGATGATGGTAGGGCTTTTCTCTTTTTTTTTTTTTTTTTTTTACCTCGCTCTCATTTAGAAAACTTTTCTTAACATGGGGAGGCAGTGTTAATTTGTACTTTCATCTAAGCATTTTGCAGACAAAATAACGAAAAGCAAATATAACAAATGTTAACGGTAAGTTAACTCTTATACTAACCGAAAAGTTTTGCGCTTTAACTTATTTTAAAGTGTCTATTTACTTTTAAAAAAAAAAGTAATGCCGAGTTTTGCGTTTGAACAAAAAATGGCTGACATGTGAGACCCAATAAATGTCACGGTGACACCTTTTTGTTTTGTTGTATTTAACTTAGTTTTTTGGGAGGGGAAATTTTATTTAGTGCATGATTGGAGTTAAGGTTAAGTTAGTGGTTTTTTAATAATTTAAAAACGTGGAAACTTTACTTTTTAGTTTTCCAAATTTCAAAAATTAGAAAGTGCGAACGATCGATCTCGTTGACCGTTTACTGGCCAAGAACTGGATACTCCTTTTACATTGAATTTATATAAGAAAGAGATCCCCACTCTAAAATCTTAAATATAATTCTTCTGGGCGGGTGTTTTTTTATTTTTAAGGCTGAAATGTAATAGCCAAAAAAGACAAAAATATTATGCTGGGTTTAGAGATTTTAAAAAAAAAAAAAATCTAATCTCTTTAAATTTTATGTTCATTGTCACATTTTAAATATTGAATACTTGAAACTGTTTTTTAATAACAGTAATTCTTGAATATATGTAAGCATTTTGTAAAATTACAAATCTAATTGCTTGGCTTTTTCTTTCAGTTTAAAAATGGAATGTGAAAAACTAGCACAAGAAAAAACAGAAATGCAACGGCATTACGTAATGGTAAGTAAAATTCCGTCTAATTAAAACTTCAAACATTACAATGATAACAAATTCGATAATCGATTTACAAAACAAGTTTTTTTTTTTTTGTTTTTTTTTTTTTTACCTGCATTTTATTTGAAACTTAGTCTCACTTGGGTGGTGCTTCAACTCCAAGTGTTCTTCTTCCTCAGAGAGCACCTCCTTTCTTCACTATCAAAGGGAGATTACTTAGGCGTCCCTCTGAAAAACGCCAAACAGCTTTCCCCTCTTCCTTCTGACGTCAATAAACTGACCCATTTCCAGGCAGAAGTTCTTTCCCTTCTCTACACTAGAGGGTTAATGTCTGAAGTGGCCCTTTAAGTGGATAGATTCAGCTTTCCCCTTGGAAAAGATGAGAACCATCATATCGGGCCATTTGTCCACTTTCAGAAGCAACGCTGCTTCAGTTTCTCCAGTGGGTAAAAAAAATAAATGCCTACTTCAGAGATATTTCGCTTTAATTATCGGAAATCTATAAAATGACAAAATTATTAATAGTAAGGTGTCCCAACTAGACTAAATAAATTGATCATAAAAAGCAAATCTTTAAGTTATATATGGTTCCACTAACTAGTTATATATATATATATATATATATATATATGGTGCCCACAAACTCTGGCTACATAATCTACAGGATGCTTCCACAAAGTCTGGCTACATAATGTTGCCAGACTTTGTGGACACTGTGTATATATACACACACACACATACTAACAGGCCACCCTGTGTTGCCGGGTCATAAAATATACATATATTTTAATTAATGCAGAAACTGCATGTGAGTGTTCATTTCTTGTAAGTGTAAAAAAAAAAAAAAAATACTCGAGCTGAGATCAAAACCTAAAGACAGTCAAGTACGATAACCGTTAGACCAGCATGACACAAACATAAGTAATCTGTAATGTGAACTATTCACATATGCGCCTTCGTAAAATGGTTAGCAAACAGATAAAAATCCGATCACCCCCCCCCCCCCAGGTACCAATTTTTCCATTTTTTAACCCCTTAGCAGCCCTTTTTTCCACATGAAAACTGATTAGTTTTTCGCATGTCTGAATACCCTATATACCTGTTTTAAAGAGTAGATCAAAATTTAAGTATATAGATTGAAGTGTCCTCACACACATTCTCATGTCCATGGTGCCATGTTGTCAAGGCCAGATGCCCCTTGAAGGTAACTAAAGAATGGATTGTCACAACCAAGTTTGATTATATAAATTTCTTGTTACTCAGAAAAGCATTCCATGTTTTATTGAAATAAGACTAAAAAATTTACAATTTTCCAAATAGACAAAAACAATTCTTTATGGAATGTTTTGTGAATAGTTAAGATTATATTGGATTCTATTTGGATCTCTTGTTGTATTATACATGCACTTATGTAACTGCTATATAAACCTGTGATTGAACCGAATATAACAAAATAAACTGGCAAAAGTTATAGCCCGTTTTAGAATAAGTGCTTTATGCCAAACTTCTAAAGTAAATGTGGTATTGCGGTTACTAATCCCTAACTGTATCAAACAGATACCATTAATACTTAGTTTGCTGCACTTTATCATCACAAAGGTCGATACAAAATTTCAACTAGGTGGGTTCAGTAGTTTCTGAGTAAAAGTTGAACGGACAAAGAAATATCTTGGTAAGATAAAAAAAATCTGAGAAATATTGAAAAACTAAAGTTAGCTTGAAAGTTTACTTTGCTATTATAAAATTAAAACATTTCACTTTTCTGTGTTCATATTAGAATTTTTGGAGGGTGTGTTAACTGTTTACTATAATACTTGACGGCATTAATCACAATTTGTGTTCTGATCAAAAAAAAAAAAGTCATAAGATTCTATTTATTGTATTATGGCAGAAACTAGTTTTTATTTTTTCTTAATTGTTCCAGTAATTATTAAAGGAAATTCACTCCTAAACAAACAATGCTACTTAATTAACATTAATGTGAAGTAGAAGTCATTAGTGTTGAGCTAAATGCAATTAAAAAAATCTTATGTATGTACTAGCAGGCTACTCGCCATTGCCCAGCTATAAAATATGCTTAAATATATTTTAATTTATGCCAATTTTCTATTTATTATAACAGAGCCAATTCTCTATTGATTATTATATTGTACCTAATATATAGTAGTGATTTAAAGTTTAAAAAAATATATACATAATCTGGGTGCCAGCAGCTAGAATAAAAACATTTAGCTCTCTAGCGGTATCTGCTACCATCTAATGACTTGTGCATATGTAAATTGTCAAATTAACGCAGTTAAATGTATAAATGTATATTTGCGCATGCAAAGAACATGCACATTACATCAAACTATGCCTGCCAAGTTCCAGTTGTTTAATTTTGACCCCTTAGCAGCTTTTTTTTTTCTGCTGGCTAAAAAAGTCTAATCTATTTTGTTCCACGAGTTGGAATACCCATGTTTCATATCTGTAAACCAAAAGTTGACAAAGTAGTTTAGTAGTGATCATTCCACACAGACAAGTAATTTTTAGTTATACTAGCAGGCTGCCCGGCATTGCCTGGTTATAAAACACACAAAAATATCTTAATTTATGCAGAATTCTTTATGAACAGAAATACCATAGGTATTAAACATAACATTTTATTCGTTTAAAATAAAGTGGAGGAGAGATAAACTTTGGAAAGAAACTGAAATCTGCACGTGCAAGTATTTTTACTAAACAGTTCATTTGTAAGTAAATAAAAAAAATTTTTTTTTTTTTTTAATACTTGGTGAGATTGAAACTAATCACTAAAGACAGTGATTCAAGTAGGATAACCATTAGACTAGCTTGACAGGATCTTCAGGAAGTGTTTTCAAACCTTATTCTTCACATAAATAATCTGTCATGTGAGCCATTCATGCATGCGTATTCATGAAACAGTTGACAGATAAAATCCGATGATCCCCCTCCTACGTACTAATTTTTCAATTTTTACTGCCTTAGCAACCCTTTTTTTCAGATGAAAACAAATTAAAGCTTTCCACATGTCTGAATACCTTATATACCAAATTTCAAGTCTGTAGATCCAAAATTGGTTGAGTATATAGGTTGAGAGTTGTCCTCACATACACTTTTATAGATAATCATCTACACTACTCATCATTATCAAAAAATATTTTTTTATGAATCGGTAAGATGACCTGTAGTGTAAATGTGGTATTGTGGCGATTGCTAATATATCTAGTTAAGAGCAGGATAAACAGAATGACCAGTAACCATAACCTTCCCACACTTAAAGGCCTTAGTGCTTTTGCTTCCTTGGCATACATACTTCTGACAAGCAGCCAAATCCTATCCCTTTACTGTGGAGGTCCTTTGATGCCAGAAAATTTTTTACCCTAATTTCTTTTCTTGGACTGCTAAACTTTTGAATTCCTTTCCTGTTTCCTGCTACCCTGACTGTACTAAACTGCACAAGTTTAAATGTAATACGAACAGACATCACATTGCTCAACTCTCTACATAGTATTCCCGTAGATATTGGACCAAATAGTGTCCTTACATCCAAGTGACAATGTGCCTTTGGGAAAATAAGGATTTTATATAGCAGACTAAGGAGGCTCAACATTGCCTAGAATTGAATGATGATCAACGAATGTGTCCCCTTCCCATATTTTATCAAAATCTGTCAAATCGTCCATGCCTGCTCTAGTTGTAGTCAATATTGCACTGTAGAGAACCTAATGTCCATTTTATGAAAATACTTTATATATATATATATATAATGGCTTGAATTAAAGTATAAAATGCATAAGTCATGTATCGTGCTCCAATTGTGCTCTAAACAAACCTTCATTTTGTATGGTCCTCTGTCATATCAAAGAACCTAGTTTTGATTGTATGTTGGGCCTTTGGGTTTGTGTGGTAATAAAACTTCTCAAATGTACTTGTGGTATTAGGCTGTGTAAGGTGTTAACTTTGGTCGAAATCTACTGTTTCTTGCATCAGATTATTTCGGTTAGCGATATTAGACATAGTGCTGCACTGCTGCAACACCTAAGAACATTCTTAATGCGGGTTTTGTTAACTCTTTTGTACGGACGGAATTATTAATCAAATGATTTGCTTGTTTGTGTTAAAACTACACTAGTGCCGAATTTTTAAGCATTTTAATTTGCTGTAAATAACTAAAATAATGTGCGTTCTTCAATTTCGTCAGTCATTACAGGAAGTACATAACTGATTATTCTACTTTGTCGCTATTTACAGCAAAGTAAATCGCTTAAAATTTAAATTATTTAACGCAAATAGATTTCAAATGAGTAGATAGTGACATTGATAGTAATTATTACCAAAAATAATAGAACGTTAATTTCTCCACATTTTTAGATACTTCGTAAAAGTCCTTTATTCTATTTTATATTAGTTTTTATATAAAAAAAATTAATACAAAATTCTCCTGATAAATATTAAGCTTCATTTCTTCGCTGAATTCTTTCAACGATTTTTTAAAATATATTTTTTACATAGTCGAAAAGTTTTAAGAATGTCTCTTAATCACTTTGTCCACAACATTGTCTTCCTGTTGATTTAAACGAATGTTCTAAGTCGCCATTAAAACAAGTCCTTTTATTTCAACAAAGGACTATTTTAAATAAAACTGTCTCAACAAGAACTATAAAGAACTAAAAGCATTTTAAACTTCATTATAAACAATATTTTCAAAACTAATCTATTAGAGGAACTCGTCATTTTTCAGTTGAAAAAATGAAGTGATAGAAAATTTAAAAAATTTAGAACGAAGCAAGTGTGATCGAATATTTATTTCTAGTTCGAGTTTCGAAGTTTTCTTAGTAACTCTATCCCACCTTATAATTTAAGGAAAATAGAAAGGGGTCTTTGATTTATATACGACAGCTACGTAATTCTTTCTTCCCTTATTTTGTTTAGTCCTCACCTTCCACGAGCGATATTTCTGACAAGTCGGTAAGAATTGCTGTTCTCCAGTCTGAATCTATTCCATCTATAACTTATTGTTGGCAAGTTTTTGACCTTGAAGTAGTTATTTAAATAACTCCTTATACCAAGTGGGTTCATTAGGTATCCCCAAAACAGTGAAAAACGGAGCGCATGTTCCCGTGACGTCAGACTTGTGTTAACTATACGAACTATGGAAAAGCAGAAGCGACTTAATGATTTTTTAAAACCTTTGTTTATTTTCGAACTGCAATTAATTAATCTTTGTTATAATTTTGTTAGGTTTTAAGATTTACAGGTTAATGATTAATATTATAAACATTTTTATATTAAATATGAAATACGGTTTTACTGAATGTTCTTTTGGTTACCTACGGGCTTCCATATTTTGTTCAGTAAAGAGACTAACAAAATGAGAGGGTCCTACAAAATGCTTAATATTTGTGCAATATTTTCAAATCTGTTTTAATCTGGCGATAAAATAGCTGACAATAGCCATGTTTATGTAAAAACTTAATATTTAAAAAAAAAGATTTTTAACAATTAAAAATCTATGTAACGGAACATTTTGAAATGGAATTTTAAAATCGGTTTAATCTTTTAAAAATGAATTTTTACGAAGTTTCCTTTTCTTGGCAATTCCACTGATTATAGTATATATTAATTCGAAAAAAACGCTATTTAAAACAAAACATTAAATTTATATCATTTTTTTTAAATTGCCACTTCAAGGTAAATTTTTGTTCAAATACGTGTATTTAAACTTTTAAAAGATGGGGTTTGTATTACTGTACACAGATTTGAAAAAGTTGTCAAAAAAACAAATATAACAAATAAATGTTATCAAAGGCAAGATAAGTTACTTTTCTACCTAACTGGATATATTTTTCGTGTTTTTATTCAATGTAACATGTTTATTCAGCTCGAAAACCATACAGTGTTTACCGATGTATTCGAAAATTCAAGATGGCGTCTGATTTTTTCTTTAACACGGTAAGTTTGGGAAAAGGTGCTATAAATAAAAAACTGGATAAAATACTGTTAAAACTCGCTCAATATATGTTACTGTGACATAGGTTGACATATATTCGGCGGGTTTTTAATAGTATTTTGTCTAGTTTTTTATTTATAACACCTTTTCCCAAACTTACCGTGTTAAAGAGGGAGTGAGGCGCCATCTTGAATTTTCCAATACATCGGTAAACACTGTTTTTCGAGCTGAATAAACATTTTACATTGAATAAAAACACGAAAAATATATCCAGTTAGGTAGAAAAGTAACTTATCTTGCCTTTGATAACATTTATTTGTTATATATTTGTTTTTTCACAACTTTTTCGAATCTGTGTGTACAGTAATACAAACCCAAAAGACGTTTTTACTTATTTGAACTCCTGTTTCATAATAGAATGTTCGATAGGTTTAAATATATTTTGTTCGAATTTCGAAAAAAATAAAGGGGGGGGGGCACGCACTAAAAATATTTCCCCTCATATATTTTACGGAAACTGGATTTTATATGTAATTTCATTCTAAAATGGATAAGTATCGAAAATTTCACGAAAATCTGACCATTAGTTGATTTTTGCTAGATTTATAAAACACGGGTATGTTTTCACGTTCGGAATGTCTACGACAGGGGAACGTTATTTTAAAGCGCCAGTTATGTAAACACGATTTTCGTCTCGCAATTTCACTATTTTTGTTTGATGAAAAAAAAATTTTTTTAATTATGACTGGTTTATTTTGCCCTTTTAAATGGTACAAAAGTTATATTGATAATATTAATTTATAATAAAGTTACATATAGGGTGGGGTAATTCTGTGGTGAATTTTGGCAGTCCCTAGGGTTCATGTCTTGTATAGAGCGATTTCCATTAAAAATATATTTTAAAAAGGGTTAATATAAATTTAGCTGATTGAACATATTTTCGTAGTTTTTTTTAATATGGCGCAGTTTGTTTTGATTAAATTACCTAGTAAGGGATCTTATCAATTTTAAAGATTAAAAAAAAAAGCATGAGTATTAAACCCTTAAAATTCCATCTTATAGTTCCAGTGTGAGCTCAAATCTTTCATTTTTAACTTCCTCACATTTGAATATTCGTGTTTAAGTTAAAAGCAATATTTACGGGCGTTCTCCAATTTTTTTATTTGCATTATTTTTTAACTATGCAATCTTTTCTTTTACCATTTCTTTATTTTTCATGGGGTTTAAATAGTTTTTAGTATAGTTTGGTTATTAAATTAGTTTAACCAAATTCTAAAAACGATAAATAATTTTAAGATATGTATCTTTCAAAATCTGAGGAATTTGCTAAGAATTTATAAGCCAATTTTGGTGACTTAAATTTAAATTACACATTTTGTAGTATAGGCAACAAAATGAGAAGTTAGTCCAAATCTAATTATATAAATCTTACCAAACGCAAGATGTGACTCCTCACCTGGTTAGTTTTTTTAAAATAAAATTTTACATTAAGGCCCGTCTCATGTTAGTATATAACGGAATATTTTTTGTAGATTTCGGTGTGCTAAAAACGAATCTGAAAACCGTTTCCGTCGCAAAAAAAATGTTTTTCATGATATGAAGAAATTACTTTTTCGAAAAGTGGGTGATCACTTTTCCATCTAAATTTAACTTAAAATGAGTACCCACTTTCTGGCCACCTGAGAGTGGGCATTTAGTGTTTATTGGCTAAAAGTTTTCGATTTTTTTTATCTTTCAATAAAGACATGGGGAAATTAAATTTTAAAAAACGGTATTTGACTTTAAGGCTCGTCTCGCATTCGTAAAGAAAAAAGTTTTGTAGTTTTCGGTGTGCTTTAAAAGAATATGGTAACCGTTTCCGTCGCAAATTTACCGTTTGTATGGTATTAACCCCTTAGCTTTGGGATTATTTTCCATTTCACAGCCCAGCCTTCGTTTACCCTACGCGCGAGCATAAAAAAGGCTGTAAAATGTGCACTCGCGTACCAAATTGCCTTGTCACCGTGTAGTATTGACGAAAAACAAGTAGTTTTCCAAATATGAAGCCATGTAATTCTGTTATCACGGGTGGCCATTTTTTACACGCAAGCGCGCGCACAGGGTCTTAACTTTTCGCCAATACTACACTGTGACAAGGCAGTTTGGTACGCGAGTGCACATTTAACAGCCTTCGGTTATGCTCGTGCGTAGCGTAAACGAAGGCTGGGCTGTGAAATGGGAAATAATCCCAGAGCTAAGGGATTAATACCATGCAAAAGAAATCAAAACTTTAGCACAAAAGAATGCTCCCTCTCTCAGGTGGCCAGAAAGTGGGTGCTCATTTTAAGTTAAATTTAGATGGAAAAGTGATCACCCAGTTTTTGAAAAAGTAATTTCTTCATATCATGAAAATTTTTTTGCGACGGAAACGGTTTTCAGATTCGTTTTTAGCACACCGAAATCGAAAAGAAAAAATATTTTGTTATATACGAACGTGAGACGGACTTTAAATTAAAATACCGTTTTTGGTACTCCTTGGGCGTTGAGTTCCATGGCGACCAGCAGAAAAAAAAAAGCGTTGTTCCTTTCCTGGCGCATGCGCACGTAACATTTTTTATTTACTGACGTTGCCGTATTAACTAAACGATTATTGTCTCACTTTTACAGACATTTGTTTTTAAATTGCTTTTTAAATGACGACTTTTATCGGCGGGCAGCGTTCAACATTATTCGTTTTTCGAACCGAATAAACATTTTACATTAAAGAAAAACACAAACTTAACCAATTAGGTAGAAAAGTAACTTATCTTGACTTTGATAACATTTATTTGTTAAAAATATTTGTAAAAGTGAAAAATTTTCAGTAAAATGATTTAGTTATTTTCGTTTTTTACCCATCCGTAGAAGCTATTTAAAAAATCGATAAAAGTCGTCATTTAAAAAGAAATTTAAAAACAAATATCTGTAAAAGTGACACATTATTAATAAATGTGTAGTAACTTTTTTTTTTTTTTAATAATTTCTTTTAATAAAGAGTAAAACTTTTTTCAAAAATAAATAAATGTGACAAAAAATCGTGACGTGCGCATGCGTCGAGCGGCGGTTTTTTTTTTTTTTTTCTGCTGGTCGCGATGGAACTCAATGCCGAAGGAGTGCCTAGTTTGTTTGTTTTTTTACTTATTTTTGAGCGTTTATTTACTTTTCGACACAAGTAGTGTCGAACAAGAAAAAAACGACGGACATGAGATTGTCATCTTTGGAAACTCGAAAATAATCGAAAATTAAGCTAAATACTGGAAATGGCATAATGCCACGAAGTAATTTTTTAAACATTTTTTAACATAACTGACTTAATTTACGGAGAACTCGAAATGCATTCGAGTAGATTAGATTTTATAATTTAAAAAATCCGTTTTACGCGTAATTGCATTTTTTTTATTTAAAATCGATTAAAAGTAACTTTTGAAAATATATAAATCTCACACCAGGCAAACTGATAGTATTAATATAAAGTTTCAAACTTAAGTGTTTGAACTCCTTTAAAACTAATAAAAACATTTCGAACATTTTTTTTTTCATCATAGAAAAGTGGTAATGTTATTTCTAGCGGAAGTTTCGTAAAAAAAAATATTTTTAAATTGGAAATGAATTTTGGTCGAATTTAAATTTTTGAAATCTAATCTAAATATGTAGAATTTTATAAATATTTTCAAGTCGACGTTTTTACTTTAACGTCTTCAATTAATTCAAACATGTGCCCGCTTTCGCTTTACGAATTGTAGCCGTTCCAATTTTAAAATGTACATCAGCTATAGTCACGTATCTTTGTTTTACTCGGCTTATTTAGTGTTAGCCGAGATATAGGTTCTGTAAACATAAAGCAAGTATTAATAATTATATGAAAAAACTCGATAGAGCATGAAGAAAATTATATGAAATTTTAAGCTTTTTTTTTTTTTTTTTTTGTAATCCTTGTCGAATAATAAATTCTAATTTCGAGTTTATATTGAATTCCTAATAGTGGTACTGGTGCAGTCAGTGGTGCAGTGTGCAGTGCAGAAGTCTAGGCGAGTTAAAGTCCGAAACAGTTTCTGATAAGTTAAATGTTAACTTATCAGAAACTGTTATACAAAAAAAATAATTATGTCAAAACGCTATTTCATTGTTTTGAATTTTAATATAACTATTATTCTAGAAGGCGTTTATTTTATTTTTTATAAAAATACATTTTGGCACTTTTACGGAATCGGGAAGAGATTTTCCGGAATCGTAAAACTGAATTTCACACAAAAACAATGGAATCTACGTATTCCTCGTATTAAGATTATTAAAAAAAAAAAATTACGAAAATCGGTACGGTAGAAAAAAAATTTAAAAATAGAATTTGGTCGTAAAAACAGTTCAACAGGGAGATAATTTTCCGTTCGAATTAAAGATGACTGCAATTGTTTATCTGCTAACACGATTAAAGTTTTTTTTTTTTTTTAATAATTCAGTAATATTCAGGTAATTTCGACTGCATAATATAGAAGCTACCATTATGACTTAGTAGAATTGACAAAAAAATCATTTGAAACCATTGTTTATCTGAAAAAACTCGATTTATCGACTACAAAATCTCATCCCAATAATGTAGAAACATCATTTTTTTTTGTTTGACTCTGCTGCGGACTTCAAGTCACCTATTCTCCAGTGCATCACCAAATAAACTCATACACATACTTTTTTTATTTTCCATTGAAGTTATCATACCAGAGTCGGTATTAAACTTGATTATTCTGCTGAAATTACTATTTGATATTCTTAGATTTAAAATTTTTCATTAAAGAGTTCTAACAATGACCGTTATTATTAGGTTTATAAACTTGTATTTTGTTTATGCCTATTTTGTATTAAGACTTTTTTTTTTCCTTCTTGTGGGGAAGAAGGCCGGTGAGCAGTTTTAAGATTCCTTTGTTTGTCCCTATTCACTCCCCCCCCCCCCCAACTGTGTGCTTGTTTGACGTTGGCCCTCGTTTTTTAAACGCACACCATATCCCTTCGAGCCCTACATTTAAGCATTGCTGAAAATTATAAGGTTCTACATTTTATATACATTTAAAAAGAATAATGGATAGCACCCCATAATTTAAAATGTTTCTTCATCAAAACCCTTAGGCATAATCTTGGTGGGACTACTTTATCCCTTATACACTTCTTCCTTTTTTTTTTTTTTTTTTTTTTTTTTTTAACAATAGTTAAAGGGTTATTTTAAGCAACCAACTGTCTTTTCTCCAGACAGTACAAACTATAAATGTTCAGATTTTCTTTTTAAAAGATTAGTAAGAAATTTAGAAATTTGTAAAACTCTGACAAGACCGGTGACTGTTTCTTGCCTGTGCATAACTTTGATTTAAAAAAAAAAAAAAAAAAAAAAAAAAATTAATCCAATATTTATTGAAATTAAAAAGTGAATTAGGGGAAAATAAAGTTAGCGGTTTAATTCAAGATGTCTACTCTTTGACTTCCAGTTTCTATTCCTCAAGGACGACAGTGACTAGCAAGATTATCTTCCTCTCAGATAACGTGAAAGTCTCCTCATGTTAAGAATGGCTTTCTTGTCCACTTGACCATATCGAAATTACAAATAACTATTACTTGAATAGTACATTTAATCAAATGTTTTTATTTGAGCCTAGTCAGTAGCTAGATGAGTGACCATTTTTATTTGAGCCTAGTCAGTAGCTAAAGGAGTGACCATTTTTATTTGAGCCTAGTCAGTAGTTAGAGGAGTGACCATTTTTATTTGAGCCTAGTCAGTAGCTAGAGGAGTGACCATTTTTATTTGAGCCTAGTCAGTAGCTAGAGGAGTGACCATTTTTATTTGAGCCTAGTCAGTAGCTAGATGAGTGACCATTTCTAAATACCAGGTTCTGTCACTTTTCTATCCTTGGGAGAGATTAATACATCACAATTTCGGAATACTCTTTAACTCTTCTATTTTGCAGTCCTAACGCCAGGTAACATTGCCAGTAAGCAATAAAGATATAATTTAATGGTTCCAATAAATCTATTGTAAGAAAATTTCATATCAACTTTAAGTTTAATTTTTTAGGCGAGGGTTGGTTATTTAGAATTTCATGAAGACCCATGATGTAGTATAAAGTGTAGTGTAAAGTATTTAGTAAAATTGTCCTCGTCTCGGGGTTAAGCATTCAATCTTCAGTGTGGGCGTGATATTCAAAATACAATTGTGAATTACTTTGGACTTCTACCCAGTCATGGCTGATGGAACGAAAGCATGCTACCTCCACTGATTAAATCAAGGGTTCCATTCTAAATTCCCAAAGGTCGGAGGTTATATTGACCAAAACGTGAACTAAAAATGAGAACAGTAGTCCAAAGAATCCAAATACAATTTTTTTTAGGAAAAAATCTATTTTAGCTCAAGCTGATAAATTTTTTTGTTTTTTCAGTATCTTTTTTAAGATAGTATTATTACTGGATTTTAAACAGAAACTATATTCTTACAGTACAGGTAAAAAGAAAAATTGCTAACCTCATCATTTTAGAACGACTTAGCCATCTATGCAGCTTTAAGACTAATCTTAAAATTACATCCTGCACATGTCTTTAAAGAGATTTACTAAGTAGATTAACATTTCTTAATAGTTGTGGTTGCTTGTTCTAAGATATAATCTTGATATCATCGTTGGATTGTGCATGGGATGATCGGAGTTCTCTTATTCCCAAACTATCAAAGCTTGAACCACAGGAATGAATTTGGACATAGAAGACCGTCTTATTTAAGCCCTTTAAAAATGACAATTTTTTTTATAATTTTTTAATGGACTTTTAATTTCTTTGGATTGTATTGAAAGTATTGCTCTACCATATTTTCGGTCCTGGATATGAACTTATACTATATCCAGTGGTGAGGCCCCAGCTTACGGGCTTTGGGGAGTGTGGAGCCACCCTTTAATTGCCATTGCTCCCAGGTCCACTCTGACCCGGAGTGTTAGTACCTGTTAGGGTCCCAACTATGGGATAAATAGAAACCGACTTGAAAACAACAAATATATTATATTAAAAACTTTTTCTTCAAAATCTTTGGATTCGGCATTAAATAACCTGAAAAGGGTTGATATGGCGTAAATCAAAAACAACCAACCATATTTTCATTTTTTTCCCCGTCTGAATATGGTCCTGGTTGTATTAAATTGAAACTACGTGATACACTTTGGGGAAAAAAAAAAAAAAAAAAAACTTGTACAGTTCAGATTTTTCCTAAACTTTACAAGCAGGACCACCAAGCGTTGCACAGGGTAAAAGTTTAACTTATTTCTATGAACTCTTTCTTCCTCTACCTACTCCCCCCTTTTTCGTCTATACATCATGCCTCTCTCCAGCTAGATATGTACAATTCTCCTGTATATAATAGATTCTTTAAGGAATGAGTCAGCATTTTCCTGTATCTCTACAAGGCCATCATTTGCCCATGTATGGAATGTTGTTGCCACATTTGGACTAGTGCATCTGCTACTAGTCTCTCCTCGTAGACAGGGTTCAAGAGTCGCCAACCTAATGGGTCTCGCACTATCAGCTAGGTTCCAACCGCTGTCCAATGAAAATGTATTCTTCTGCTTATTTTACAATCTTAATTGTAGGTGCTCCGAACTACAAGCCCTTATGCCTCAACATAAATACCCCCACCCCAACAAACCCGACAAGCAGCAAAGTCCCACCCCTACATGGTAGACATCCCCAGATGTAAGAAAGCCTTCTACTCTAATTGTTTCTTCCCTAGGACTGCGAGACTTTGGAAATCCCTTCCGGTTCCTGCTTCTCTAACATGCAGAAATTTAAGTGTAATGTAAACAGCTGTCTTGCTGTTGAACACCTGGCATAGTATCCCTACAAATTGTGTCCAGTAGTTGTCTACATCAGTGACACTGTGCCTTGTTTGGGGTGAAAATACAATACAAAATTTGGTACCTGACACTAAAAAAAAAAAAAAATCAAGCCAAGCCAATGAAACCCGACTCCGTTCACCTCCTAGAGAAGTTGTTCTAAATTTTTTCACATTATTCATCCAGGGCAACAATGGTCAAGAATATGCCAAATTAGTAATGTTTTGTAGGTTTTCACTTTTTTTTTTTTTTTTTTTTTACTGGGCATACACACAAACTGTCTTTTATATAATAGTTATTAGACAAAATGTTTGTTAAAAAAAAAATGACTGACCGTTTTTGTTTTTCTGATTAACATAACCCATGGTCAGTGACAACACTAGTATCATCTGAAGACCATCCAAATAAGTCTTTTCCATCAAAATGTATTTGATAAAAGAAAATGAAATTCTAACTATTTTTAATAATGTGACAGATGTTTTGGTAAAATAAAAATAAATGGTTAAGTCATGTGAATTTTAAAACAGTAGACCTCTATCTCTCTCTATCTCTCTCTCATATTTTTTAGTTGAGTTTGGTCTGGAGACTCGACTATTTGTACCTATACTTGATTTAGATAATTAGCTCCTAAGGATGCCATGGAATGGACAGTTTGTCAATGATTCTTGCCATGAATAAAAACAATTTTGTTGTGGCTTATCTTTGTAGAGAAGGAGGCAAAATCCCACAGAATTGATAGAATTTTCTCTTTTCTTTGTGTTTTTTTTTTTGTAATTATTTATGACATATACACAAAAGTTTGGAAACAATATATGAGCATAAATTTATCTATTTTATAGTGATTTACTAGTTAACAAATGTAATTTACTAGTTAACATTCAGTAAATGTTAAGCATGGAATGCATTTGTTTTAATCTTGAAATGATATTACGGAATGCATTTAATTGTTTGAATCTTGAAATATTACAAGTCTGATATATACAATTAGGTCAGCCAGGGTTTTAAGTTTTGGGTCTAAATAGGAAACAAATCAGTTTGATTCTGACTAGCCAATTTCTATTTGTTATTGTTGTGCCATAATATTAGTAATATTAGAATTTACTTTGCTACAATTTGTGTGCACAATTTTTGTATCTGGATGCTATGAAGATTGTATGTTCATATGATAGCTTGGACTTTCAATACGATCCAGAAAACGTAAGATTTTTTTTGGGCTCCAAAACTAACATTAGATCAGTGTAATATAACTGATTTATAATGTTTATTTATAATTCTATTGCAATTTTTAAAAGATTTCAAGGTTTAAATGTTGTATATCGGCCTTAACTTACTAGAAAATTTGTTCATTATTCAAAATTATATTGACCAAAAACCAAACAATTTTTATATGTAATCAAAAACTGTAAATATCACATAATTACAATGAAAATAAATATCCAAAAATTAAATATAAAAAAAACTGCTCTTGCAAAATCATGAATTTGAAATGCAATTTTTATATATATATATATATATATATATATATGAAATAAGATACTCGTATACAATTTAATGCACATATGAAAATCACACTCCAAGCAAAACATTTGTGTGTCATGTAAAGATAAGTATACTCACCAAAAGTAGGATAAAATTATAGGGTAAAAGTTTAATTAAAAATAAAAAAATTTATATTGTGCCAATCTGCCATTCATTATTACTCTGTTTATATGACAAGCTGACTTATTTCCCCTTGGTTTATGGGCATTTCAGCTCTTATCAGTGGCAAATCAACAAAAACGAAATTAAATTTAAAAAAAAATTACCCCCCCCCCTTCCAAGGATTGTGCTAAAAACTCTTTATAAAATAAGAGGCGGACACATTTGTACGGGCAAATTTGAATGCTATTGTTTTAATTAAAAGGAAAGTATTTTGATTGTGACTGAGTTGAATGGTCACCATCTGCCAATTAAGTCCTGCAGAAATTGTTACACGTAAAGGAAATGTTTAAATAAATGACATAACCTCCTGCGAATTTGTCGACCAAACTATTTAATTCATTGAAGTCATGTTTCAATATCTCTTGTTTAGATAATCTTGTAACTTTTTTTTTTTTTTTTTTTTTTCCTATGGTTTTATCTTCAATGTTATTTTCACATTTCAGTCTATGTAACCTCCGACTTTAAGGTGTCTCTTGTCGAACTGGAGAGGGGATCTGTCGACCTTGTGGAATGCTTCATGCAATTGAAACAGAACTCTTTCTTTAATCCAAAGGAGTAGCATGCTCTTGTTTCATCAGCCATGACTGGGTAGACATCCTAAGTAATTTGCAATTGTACTTTGAGTGTTGCCTGCAATGAAGATTGAATCTTCAACTTCAAGAATAACTTTACACTTGAATTTTACCAAGTACTTTATCCACTACACCATGGCTCCTTGCATACAATTCTAATATCTAAATATGAATAATCGGTACTCATCTCAACAGTTCATAAACATGAAATCTTGTAACAGTTAATGTTTTTAAGTTGATTATAATACTCTATGGCAATTTTTATGTACATATGTTATCACCCTCTAGAAATTCAAGTAAGTCAGAGCTGCTAGGCGTCACTCAGGGTCCTAATTAGGGTTGTAGAGACTGAAGGTATAAGGTCCAACTACGGCTTATAAAATCTTAAAATATTATTTATTTCAGTTTCCAAATATTCAGACAAAAAATCACTTTCACTCCTATTATTTTTACAACTTCAACACCATATAATCCTGGTCCTAATTTCCATAAATTACGTAGATTTCAGAAACATAGAAGTAATCCAAGTACAATTTATTATTGATATACCTCTATCTAAAAGAATATTGAGCCCTTTCTTTGCCAATGGTTTGCAGCGTTACTTCACTATTATATATACGTACATGCAAATATTTGGCAGACAATATACGATGGAATGGTGGTAAACCTTCAAAGAGAAAACAGGAAATTATTTTTTTCTTTAAAAATTGCTATTAATACCAGAATTGTTTGAAATTCTTTTCAAAAATGTTAATCAATTTCAGTAAATGCTAATAACTCCCCTGAAGAGTTGATGTATGTTGAACACTTAAACCTTTTATTGATTAAACCAGAGGCAATATAAGAGACTTGTAAACAGTGAAAGAACTTTAGTTTCTTTCTTTTTTTTTTTTTTTTTTTTTTTTTTTTTTTTTTTTTTTCATTCTGTTATTTAAATTCCTGGAGCATTTTTCGAGGCTTCCTTTTCAAGTTATTGGAAAATACTTGCTCAAATTGTTAAAATTCTTTGTTTTCTGCAAGGATTATTCAAGTGTTATTTTTATTTAAAATAAAAATTTAAAAAATAATAATTAAGATCCTGTTTTGTTTTTAAGACTGACCTCTCCAGACAAGTGTATGAAGATTTATGACTCAAGTAGACAATTAAAATGATTGAACTGTTTTTAGTTTTCTTTTGTGAAAATATTAAGGATTAAACAAATTTAAAAATAAAAATTGTCAAATATCATGTGTTTTTCATAGTTTTCATCCCTACCCTTTTTATTTTTTATATTTTCTCATTTTATTTCTTTTGATTCAGTCTGTAAGTTATTACTCTGAATAGTTTTGTCTGAAGATTTGGAATGACCAAATGCATATTTCTAGAAATCTTTCTTAGCACATCAAGATACTATTTTAATATCTCTCCAATTTCTAGAAACCTTTTTCTTAATATTATCCTGATATACTGTCATTACATTTTCAGATTTCCTATTAGTAATTTACTCTCGCATTAATAACTATCAATACTAAGCTCTTAAGCTTTTATCTAGAATTCCCCCATATTAAAAAACAAAAATAGAATAAAAATAAGGAAAAATCTGCACATGACATACATACCTATGATGAAACAAAATCCTATTCCAAAAATCATATAAATTGATCTAGAAGCTTTTCTTTTTTTTTTTTCTTTTTTTTTTTCTTTTTTTTTTTCTTTTTTTTTTTATAAGTATCTAGAGTGATTCTCTCCTACTTTTGGGGAGGGGGGGAAGCCTAAATAACTCAATGATCAATGCTTGTGAGACTTATGTAATGCCTATGAATCCCATTGATTGCTTAGAAATGATTTTGATATTTGACAACAGGGGAAGAATTGTTTTCTTGGTTGAAATCTAACACTTAATATTTTCTAGTTTTGACTTTGAAGTAATTTTTTTCACCGTATCAGGTGGTTTCATGCCTTGTCTGAAGCGATGTCCATAAAACTCCAACAAGATAATTTATGTTGGATTTACTTTTATTTTTGATGGATTTAATTTTATTTAATGTAAATGAGACATTTTAAGTTAATCCTCTCCACCTCATTTCTTTTTTTTTTATCTGTATAATTGACTTCCTTGAAAACTGCTAACTTTATTCTTGTCAAATTTATTGTTTTTAATAGCCAAAATCAATGATTAAATACATTCTTAAAACTGAAATTGAAAGTTTATTCTTTTACAATTTTATGTGTTTTGGGTTTTTTTCTTGTCTGATTCTTTGCTTTTCTTTCTTTCCAAGGTTAGGATTTATAAAAATTGGTTTGACTCTGGAGAGTTCATGTCTTCAGCCTTTTCTCATTTTTGAAAACCTCATAACTCGAATTGTGCAAGAAGTTTCTAATAGGATTAGTGCTAATCCTGTTTGGCATGCTTAGTGTAAATCCCAAATAACTACAATCAAGCTTTATTCCAATACAAACTGACAGCTGATGACGATCATGCCCCCCCCCACTGTGTCTCTTTGATTCCTCTTTTTCTACCTCTTTTCTTATCCCCTCTTTATCTACCTCGAGTTTCATTTGTTATATATATATATATATATATATATATATATATATCCCCAAAACCTATGGACTTAATGGAGAGGAGACTAAAACTTGATGCTATGATTTCAAATGATCTGAAATAATAGCAAGGGGAGACTCGATTCCAAATATTTCTCATGTTATATCACCCCTCTTTTGGAAATAGGGTGTGATTATGAATATATCCAGTATTAAATAATCATTTAAACATTGAAATTAATTTATGAAAACCCAAAGGAAGACATGAGAAATATTTGGAATCAAGTCTCCTCTTGCTGTTATTTCGGATCATTTGAAACCATAGCAGAAAGTTTTAATCTCTCCCCCCTCCATCAAGGCCAGAGGTTTTCGGGAAATATCATGAATTTTGTAATTCATATGCAAAACTAGGAAAACAAATGGCTATGAAACATTTTATGGCTGTAAAAAAAAAAAAAAAAAAAAAAAAATTTAAACAAAAAACTGCCAAAGTCTCTGGATGATCCCCTTAATGTGCAACCTCAAGAGAAAATGTCACATCGCTCACTACACAATTCAGGTAATTACCTTTCCAACAAGCCTTCATTTGTTAAATTCTGATCAAGTCGCTGAGATTTGGAACATATAAAATTGCCCCCCAAAAAATGTGTGTGTATATATGTATACTGCCAAATTGAATATTGAAATGCTATTATCTTTGGTTTTATGGGATGAAACTACATGAAAATTTGCAGGCTTTACTATTCTATACTTATAATGTTATGACAATTGGTAAAAAAGAACCTATATTTTCAAACCAATAAAATATGCCCAAATGTGCCTACATTTGTATATATGGTATCCTGGCAGGCCAGCTTCAGTTTTGCTGCTTCGGTTGTCTCTCCTATGGAAGGGCCACTGGTATTAAACATACCATTAAATTTCTTTCTTTTAAACGTAAACTGATGTGCATGCAAGTATTTTTTTCTAAACCATTAACTTTTTGAAAGTAAAAAAAAAAAAAAAAAATACTCAAACTGAGATCAAAACCAAAATGTAGACAATGTGTCAAGTACTATAACCATTATACCAGCATGAGACAATCTTTAAAAGTAGTTTTAAAACTTTTAAACATGACTAATCTGTAATGTGAACTATTCCTGCATGCATCTTTGTGAAACAGTAAACAAATAAAAATCTGATTACTGCCAAAATTGAAAATATATTTTTCCATTTTGACCCTTTAGCAGGGCTTTTTTTCTGGGTGAAAACTGATTAAAATTTTTCCACATGTCTGAATATCCTATATAGCAAATATCAAGTTTGTAGATCAAAAATCCATTGAGTAGATAGGTTGAGATGTCATCACACATTCTCACTTTTATAGATAGCTAGATTATACTAGTACCCAGCATAGTCCAGTCATAAAATACGCTTAAATATTTTAATTTATTTTTATATTATAGTCTATTCTCTATTGATTATATTGTACCTAGTATATAGTGATTTCAATTTTTTAAAAATGATTTGGGTGCCATCCACTAAAATCGAAACCAAAACCTAACTTTCCAGAATTACTCGTTAAGATTTGTGCTAGATCAAATATACTGAAAATTCCTCATTTTTGCAAGATTTTCTTAAATATTAGTGTGGAAAGCAAATTTTAGTATTTAAAATCAGGGAATGTCTTTTTTATATAAAAAAAAATGACATTAAAGAAGTCTTCAAATTGAAAATCCGCCCCTCCCCCCTCCATTTTTAGTCTCCGCGTTAGCAAACTACTTTTTAACATGATTTTAGCAATAATTGAATGCTTAAAAACTTTTTTTTACTGCTATAAGTGAAAATATAAGGAAAAAAATCAAACTATTTTAATAAAGCTTCATATATAGTCGGTCTTCCATATAAGAGCCCTTGGGCCAACCTGCTGGTCCCAATTTCGGACTCCAAACTTTGACTGTAATATGTTGATTCCTAAAATTTCAACCATTGCAGCTTCTGTTGGCATTAGTGTTCTCAACAAGGATAACCTTGACAGTTTTCTCACTGTTGAATTCCTACAAAATATCTACCACTTATTCTGCATAAACAGCACCTGTTGCACCACTATTAATGTCTCAGAACATTACTTTCATAGAGTATTTCTTTTGTAAAAGTTAAATATGTTTTGGTCCCTTTTTTAATTTTTTTTTAATGGTTTTCTGTCAATTTTATACCATAATTTACTTATGAAGCAATGTGTCCGTATCCATTTTCTCATCTAAGATTTTCAACAATTTCATGTTTTCGTTGGGCAGTTGTTTTCACTTTAGTCTTTGCCCTATCAACTTTACATTTATCAATATCCTTCCTTAAGGTCCGTAGTCTCCAAACTCAAGTGTAGGGTCTCTTATTTAATGGTGAAGGTCTACCTGAAAATTTCATTACATTTTTTTTTACTGCAAGTTGAAATTGCAGATTTCCCAACCACTTTTAATAACATACCTGGAAAAAAAACTATCAGAATTTACATTACACAAATATTTTTTGGTGCTTATGCACTTAGATTGCTGTGAAATCTTTAAATAGATTTTCAAATTAAATCCAAGTTTTAAAATATCTTAGATTAAGTGAAAGTACAGAATAGTTACAAAACATCTTCTTGTATTAAGAATGGACTTCTAAATGTTATTTCAGCACAATAAGTGCTGCGTAAGTACCATATTAAAAAAAAAAAAATCAATGCATTTGATTAAGTTAGAAATACATGAATTTAAAAGTAACGTGTACTTAATTCCGAGGTTAGCCCTGTTGTGGACCAGCATATAAATACCCTAACTCGCTACAAAAGAAAATAATGAAACGAATGGAATGAAGGAAACAAAACTCAATTGCTGAATAAAATAAACATGTTGTTTATTTTCTGTCAAAATTAAATGGTTTAGGTGTAACACGTGTTCATTCAGGTGTTGACGACTACATGCGTGGAAAAGAAAGGAATGAAGTCAAGGACGAGAAATGGCCGTCCCGCACATAGAAAGGGAAATAGTGTTGGCCTCAGCAAAACCGTGCGTTCATGATAGCAGTCGTCTACATGGAAAAGTCTTCAAGCCAAGAGCTATGGACGTCGAACTTGCCTGGTTGACGTACCCAGGCAGAAGGGAAGAAAGGAAGTTGAATGGTGTTGTTGACTTTTATATCGGGGTGAGTGTTCTGACTGCGCATGTCTAGAATTCCTTTCAGGGGAAGTGACGTTTTCCATGTGTGTACGTTAGCGTGTGTATGTACGTGAACGTAAATATATGTACATGTCTGTGGGCGTGTGTATGAGGATGTGCGTATGTGCGTGCGTGCATGTGGGTGTGTATATGTGAGGAAAAACATGTTCGAACAGCCCATAAATAGCTTTTTTTTATGAATAAACACTGTCATATGCCTTAGAGCATTTATTATAAAAATATAAAGAAATCAGAATAATTATTAAAGTTGTATTTTGAATAGTTAAGTCTTGTTTTTACAATTCAAGATATATTCAAGATTCATGATAATTAAAAAACAAAACATCGGATGAACACTATCGTTTAGCTTGTAAACAGTCTTTTTTTTTTTATGAATAAAGACTTTAAAAAACATAAAACCAATCAGAATAATTTAGTTCTATTTGTTAATAGAAAAGTTTATTCTAATGAAAATTTCAATAAATATTCATAATTAAAAAATAAACAAATACAGAATGGAAACCTTCTGTTAAAGGGAGTTTTCAACTAGTGGATACCATAAGAAAATATCCAATAAATTGAAGCATGTAATAGTTATTTGTATATGAAATTAAATATTATAGTGATTTTTATTCTATTTTAATTTTTATAGTTTTATTTAATTTCCAATGAAAAGGAATAAACTTAAAAATTTATTACTAGCAGGCCGCCTGGCATTGCCCAGTCATCAAATATGCTTAACACAAATCTCATAAATCATTATTATATATTGGATCCAATATATAGTTAAAAATTAAAGTTAAAAAGACTTGTGCACCACCACCAAGAATCGAAACCAAAACGTTTAGTTTACGATTAATTTTTTTCCTTTGACATTAATGCCTGAGCTATGAAGACCTGTTTGCTGTAAGGCTAAAAATTAAAACCTCAACCAATAGCTATTGCATTATTGTATTGCTATCGTTCAACCTTCACCTTGGAAATTCCATTTTTAATTTTCACTTTTGCACGGATTTTCCCCAGCTAAAACCCAAATAGTTTCGCATGAGTTTGAATATCTTGCATATGAAGTTTCATGTGTATAGACTAAAAACTTACAGTAGTTTGATAGGAAAATTTTTTTTAAACAAATATATACATATGCATAATATATAGAAAGAGGTTTGTTTACAATAACCTTTTTACGCAAGTATAATCATGTAGAATATCTGCATGAATATAATTACACGTAATAGTTAACTAAACATGATCATCCCATAAGAAAACTGAAAAAACTAATAGGGAATTTATTAAAATGAATGTTTAAAATATGCAAATTCCATGGCCCATATATAACAGTTGTATCTTTAAATAAATAGAAGGGTTAATATAAATATCAATACACAAAAAATCCAAATTTATGGGAGTATACATTATTACAAAGCCAGTTCTCTTTAAGTAAATACTTACTATTATATTTACTAGCAAAAGTACCCGTCATTAACTAGGTTCAAAAACAGCCTACAGAAAATGAACTTTGATTTATGAAAGTATGATAGGTTATGAAAAAGAAGGGTTGTAAAGAGATAGCTTCGAATTTGGGAGTATCAAAACCAAAGCAGAATATGATGAAAGTAAAAATAAAATATATAAACCCCATAATTTATTATACCATACCTGTTCACACTGAAACACTTATCACAATATTCTGTGGATCTATATTAAAAAAAACCTTGTTAAACTTTGTGACATATTTCCATTCTAGGTCAGGCGCGAACGAACACACCATAATTTTATTATACCATATTTCTTCAAACTGAAACATAATTATCAAAGTATACTTACGCAGATAGATATGAAAAGTCTTTATTAAAGTTTGTGCCTATTTCCATTCTCTGGAGGCCAGGCGCGAACGCAGACCCCACAATTTTATACCATCCCTATTTAAGTTACAACATACTTATCAAAGTATTCCTATGTACATCTATATCAAAAACACTTGTAAACATGTTTTTTTTTTTTTGTTTCTTTGTTTTTTTATTTCCATACTTTTTTGTGGACCAGGCGCATACGCAGACCACACAATTTTAATGAATCATCATTATGCCAGATCAAACATGCCCATTCCTGTGTCTCGATACATCTATCATTATGTGATCAGTTTTTTATAATAGTCAACAATATAGGAGCCTATTCATGACCAGACACACACACACACGTTCAGCTTCATATTATAGATATAGTACTGATTTCAAGTTTAAAAAAAAAAAAATTACTACTTAGGACTATAGATTTTAGTTTTACTAGTAGTTTAAAATCAATCAATACTACCAGCAATAGATTGTTTTAATCAAATTTAAAAAAAAATATATATATATATATATAATTAAAGGAAAAGGTAAATTTTCCAATCTCCCCAAAAGTTCTGATCTTTAAGATTGTCTTAAAACTTCTGCATGCACACACACACACACACACACGTAAAATCAGGGCTACAGAATCTGAAGGTACTTTGAGCATTCTTACTTTGTCTGTATCTAGGTAATTTTAAGAAGCTTGAAAAGGGGTCAGGTTTATGTCGGCTAGACAAACCGAAAATTTCCAAAACTCAACTAGTTTATTTTAATGTTTACTAAATTTTGATCTTGAAATGTAATTCAATTACAATATTGATTTTAATGTCATAGGTTTTATGTATATTTGAAGCGTCGCTACTAGGATCCCCAACCCGACTATAATACACATTTTTAACAAGTCTATTCAGATACTCATTTTCAACAGTTCTTTTTAAACATTCTTGACTTGTTGATGAATTGCATCATTTACTAATGTATATTTTTTGTTTAGCTTGGTAGAAAGAAATCCAATAATGCTTGATTATTAATTAGATCATAATTTATTTTCTATCGTCATTAAGTTGAGACCTGAATAAAATTTTAAAAAATAATTTTTTTTTTTTTTTTTCATTTAGTGATATTTTATTTATGTAAGTAATCTCGTTTGGAGATTACGTTCCAGTAATGAACATATAATTAACTGCAGATGATTGTGTGTGCGGCATTGCCCCGTTCTGTTTTTTGTTTTTTTTTTTGTTTTTTTTTTATGATTTTAAGTTAAATTGAATTTTTATAGTATCGTTTGGTCATAAAATTTTTAATTGGACAAAAGTGTTAAAATTACAACTGACATTGAAAAAGTTTGTGTTGAAAGATTGAGCAAATGAAACAGATACTTACAAAATCGGTACACAGGCTCGTAAAACGAGTAAATATTTACATGGCGAATGCGTGAAGGGTGGAACTGTTATGCTAGCAATAGAAAAGCATTTAAAAACATGCATTCTGGCAAATTTAATTTTGTAATTAGATTTCGTTTTTAATAAGATTTGAAAATTTGTTTTAGTATTTTATTTAGCATTTTTTTTTTTTTTTTTTTTTTTTTTTTTTTTCAATAAATATTATTAGTAGTAAATAAATTCAATGTTATGCTTATGTGAGACAAATGTCTCATTGTGTTTTGAACACAATTGTTCACTATTGTAGAAACTGATATATATATATATATATATATTTGATTGACTGTTGCTCTGATTTAAGAAGTGGCCTCACAGGGGTCAATTGTTATACAATGAAGTCATCATAGCTTTCTTGATAAGTGTTTATTACTTAAACATATTAAAGGCATTTAAGTTTATTTCTTATAAGTTGAATATTGAGTTAAACATTGTAAGTATTTAAGTACACTCACTGATAATGCATGACGCAATACGACTCCAAGTGCATTCACTCTTTACTAGATCCTTATAGATATGTTATAATTATATAACCCACTCTTTCAGTAAAACATTTTTTGCTATTTTAAATACTATATATCTTGCCATGTACACCTTTGAACATATGTGAAGTTGTGTGTAATATACATATATAATTACTATTACATCTACATACGATATATAAGGTAATATATTATGTCCATACATTTTTAGTGTTTACTTTAAAAGTGCTCAATACCTGAATAGTGTAGTACCAAAACCAAAGCAGCATTCACCCTAACCGAGTTGAACCAGCTTCCTCCTAAGGAAGAAGTTTCATATGACTATCAAATTCACAGGTGATCCCCCAATAGCTTGTATATCCCCATCAGGGCAAATGGCAATGTTAGATTTTTGCAGTTATTGCAGAGAGGTGGTAACATTCTTACATTCAGTGCCTGGTGTTTCCAAATGGTCATCCATCTGGCACAGACTAAGCTCAACATTTAGTGTCGGAAAACTGCTGTCAGTGTGATTATGCTGTATAATAATGCAGTAGTAGTAGTAGCTTGAAAATATATCTATCGGGTTCTTGAAAAACATTTACCTAACAAGTATACCCACTAAAGCAAGTGCAGGAGATCCAGATTATTATGCTTAAAAGAATGGCTAAAATCCTAAGTGAGATCTCTGTTGGAGTGTCTGGGATAGCAGGTGAATATCTGGTATTTAGTAGCGTGCCTGTCCCCTGCAATAAGCTATAAGAAAACTGAAATATAAAAATACCTGAGGCTAAGATTTCTGCTTAATCTTTTTTTCCCCCTGTTCTTTTGTGAGCTGAGCTGAGTTAAGATCACAAGTGGGTTTGGGATTTATGTTTGTATGATATGAACTTCCGAGCCAAATTTGATACGGTTCGATAAATATCAATTTTATTTAAGACAAACTAACTTTATTCCTGTTTATCTCCGGGTTAATAATTTGTTTATACAATAAGGTTGTAGTTTTAAACATTTATTCTATATTTATTTATTTATTTTTTTTTTTTTTTTTTTTTTTTTTTTAGTAATTAAAGATTATTGTGGATTATCTACAAAGCTTTTAATCTGATTACCTTTTTTAGATTGTTTGCCAACTCAAATGTCCATCGAAACGTGATAATCTTATGTGTTTAATCACTTAATCGTTAAGGTAACGCTGAGAGAACCATAAAAATTAAAATTTTACTCCTTTTGCTTTTCCACTTGAGAAAAAATAAATTTGAATTGTTTTTTAATGTTAAAATCATTACCTGGTTCGGTTATGATTTAAAATATTAAATCTTGTGCCAGGCTGAAGATTGCATTTGAAATGACTCTGACTATCAAAACATTTGATTTCACATTTTTACCTGCATGTGACATTTATACTTGTTTTTATTATAGATTGCTTGTGTTTGAAAATTCGTTATAGCATAACTTTGAATGATATGGCTAAATTTTGGCGGTCTGTTAGGTATGAGATTACTGTGCACTTAATGGTTAGGTTAACTCCTAGGTTCGATCTAACACAAAATCATAGTACCTGCCAGAGTTGGATCTTTAGTTAAATAAAAACTATGAAATCGAAAATTGCAGAACAGTGTAAATCTTCTCTCTCAAAATCCAGATATTGAGATATAGGAATAAAGAGGAAAGGATGGTTGGGGGTAAAAAAAAAAAAAAAACTCGATAGAGATAATGAAAGACTGGAAAGAAAGGTATGTATGCATGTGATAGCCGCCCTAAATCTTGAACATACTGGTGCGTCTAGGGTTAGTTAGCAGAGGAATGTAAATTTGACCACTTTTTGGAATATCGATGCAAAAAGGGGTTTAGAGCTAATCTGAATTATTCCGTTATAAAAATGCTTTTAATTTAACTCTAATTTGGTGTGGTCAGAAAGTGTACAACTTTTTTATTTATATATATATATATATATATATATATATATAAATAAAATATGTATATGGTTGTTTTAGAAATGTTTTTAAATAGATAATTAGTTTAAATGATCCCTTTGACAGTGAGGTTTCAAGTTAGAAGTGTTAATCGATCTCCCAATAACTCATGGCTGGTGCTACTAGACCAGGCTTGTCTGAAGATACTAGCTTCCTGGCCTAAAATGCATCAAACATTGATATTGTTTTTCATTTTTGTAAAACTTAATGCTCTACAAATCAAATACAATTTTCCGTTACAAAACTAACAAACAAAACGTAAATAAATATTTAAAGATATAAAGAACTTAAACCACAGTAGCTTTTTCCAAAATTACTGGATTCTGGCATTACCTACTAAACTAAACCGAATACTTCATAAGATGATGCCCATTAAAAATACTTTTTCTTAAAATTTTTTTTTTTTTTTTTTTTTTTTTTTTTTAATTAAAACTTGGTCTTAAAGTTTAAACTGGATGAAATAGGCCCTTTGTATGCGCGCGCACACACACACACAATATATATATATATATACACACACACACACACACACACTTTTAATTTTTCCATGCCATCTTGAAAAATCTTATACTCTTCGATCCTTATTTAGTTTCTAAAATTGATTTTAAAACCTTGTCCTGCTTTTACTGCTGTTGTTGTTGCTTCTCCACTGCTGATAATAGTAGCAAAAGGCGCTTGTCTTTAAAATTAGAGCACTATTGTTTGAAATGTATAAAGATATGAAGAGGTACTTCACTTCTCCTTCCTTCCTCCTTAACAGGCCCTAACCCATACACTTCAAGAGAAAAAAAAAAAAAAAACTATCTTAAGGAAACACAAGTACATTGACCTATATAGACTTATTGGTCACTCTGTAAATACATTGTGATAAGCTTTGGGAAGGGTGAGAGTGGAGGAAGGGGGGGGTAAATTTGATGGTTTAGTAACATTAGTCTTCATACACTTGACTGTTGACTGAGTTTATTGAGATAAAATTGATCAGTTACTTCCCTTTTGACACTCTCCAAACACTGAACTGCTGTTTTGTTACAGGCAAGAGAACATAATATTGCATACAATTGTCTCTTTTGTCTAAGCTTTGCGGTTTTAACATGGGGCACTCTGTAAATTCATAAAATTATTTGATAATGGTGTTTGTACAGACCCCCTCCTCCACCCCTGAAAAAAAGTAAAACAAAATTTTCTTTTAATCTGTATGTACCAGGTGACTGAAAGTGTTGTACATAAAAAAAAATCATGTAAATTGCTTAAGTAGTTTTATTTTTAAATACAATTCTTAAATAGTTGGAACAAGGGAGATAATTCCAAATAAAACTTTCAAATTTGCTTTAAAAACATTTAATAAAAATAACTTTGATAAATTTGCATGATTTTTGGTGTACAATATTTTCTTTCCATCACTGGAATTTTAAGTAAAACAAATGGTAGCTAAGTAATTGTCATATCACAAATAGTAACATATCCAAAAATTACGGAAAACGACAAGGCAGAAAAATAATTATTCATGAAGAGAAATGTTGAGAGGAGACCTCGCATAATGAATGTAATTCAAAATGTCAGACAAATTTTATTCCCCATCTAAACTTTATCTAATACTGTTTTCATTATTTTTCTACCTTATTTTCCATAATTTTTGGATATGTTACTATTTGCGACATGACAATCACATAGGTACCATTTGTTTTAATTGAAATTTTTAAAAAATTTCATTATAACAAGTTTTTTTCTTTTTCTTTAGGGAATTCATAAGTGAAAGTTTTAGTTGGAGTACTCTATAAATTCATGAATATTATTTACGAATGCATTTCACTGATAAGAGTGGTACTTTTCTATATTTCTCTTCGCATAGTCCTTAAGTTAGAATCTTTTTCTGGTGAGGTCAGAATTTTGAAGAGGTTGCGTCCATTTCAATAATTGTTTTGCTGGTAAAATTCCACTCTAAAAGGAATTAACCAAAATGAATTGACACGCACAAAAAAAAAAAAAAAAAGCTCTTAACTTTGCTCTTGACCGATATTAATCATAAAACTACAAGTTTGTCTTCCCGCCCCCTTGTTTACCAATCTTAAATGCCAGGATAGACACCAGAAACCAAGAGCAATGTCAGTGAAAAGAACAACCATTAATATCACGTGTTTTCCGAAAGTACTCGTATTAAAATCCACAAGGAGTGCAGTGTTCTGTGCTTCACGTATATTTCTAATGGAGTGTTAGACACTTGAACTTATGACAAAATGTTGTAACCGTTATCTATTGGGCAGCACCATTATTACAGACAAGTAGAGGGAGGGTCTCGACTCTAAGAACCAGAGGAAATCCTTATATATTAGTTAATATTAGAATTTGTCAAACGGTATACTATGTATCATGTTTTGTTTCTTGTTTTTTTTCCTCCCCCCCCCCCTCATACGTTTACATTTATCTATTTACCTATTATATGAAATGAAACTTTGTGAGTGAGTTCCCTGTGGCCTCAAATGGCTGGGGCGATTTATGAAATTCCACACAAATATAGTTTATGTATCTGGTAGTATTCTTAGATAAGTTTTGTATCTGAATGTTTTTTTTTTCAATAAGTATTGATAATTAAAAAAAAATCTGATGAAAGATTTTTGACCAAAATTAATGCCTTGTACAGTCTAACATCAAGTGCATTTGAGAAGTTTTACCATACAGCAGAAAGGTCCAGCATATGAAAACAGTGGATTATTTGATATGATAGGGGCACGTTAGAAATGAATGTTTGTTTTAAGGCACAATCGAATCATGATATTTGACTTTCTTTCTAAACTAATTCAGACAGTTATATATAAATGTGTTGTGGATTAAGTCACTGAGGAAGCTTCCTCCCAGTGCATTATGAGTCCTCAATTAGAGCTGGCAATCAATTTGATTGAAATGTGGGCGATTTAACTGATTTCAATGAAAATAAAAATATTGGAGTGTGAAACATTTGATCGTCATTCAATCAAGCTAGTATATAATACATTAAATAATGTAATAGAAGAAATTACTCAAGCAGGCAGCAGCATATGTTTAGCATGTCAGGTACGGGAATTGGAAAAAATTCTGGATTTTCAGGTGGTATTAATTTGCATATGATGGGAATCACTGCTTCAAGAAGGACGAATTGGGGTGGACAGGCAGTTGATTGTTCGACGGCTGAAAGAAACTATCAAAGCTAACTTGTGAATTACAATGTTAATGAAGAGGAGTTCCATGAGTTGTCCTTTTGCTTAATTTAGTCCAAGAATGTGGTAAATTTAAAAATTACTCCTGCAGGATTTGGACCTCTGCCTTCGAAAGAAGGGGACAGTCTAGCATAGATGTCATCTTTGAATGTTAAACTTTAAATTCACACATTTAAAGAAAGCCAAACTGGAATTAATAGACTCGAGCTTTTCAATAAATCTTTGCTAGGTTTTTACTACCAATGTGCCCATCTTGAAATTGTGTCGAATAATGAATACGCTAGACTTGCTATATAGTTAATATTTTAACTTATTCCCAACAGTATATCCTGTATCGCATTGTTTTTCTTGTCACTTACATTTGCACATTTAATTCCATTAAATACATTTAATTTAGTTTAAGGTTCTGGAAATCCATTAAAATATACTATTAAATGGCAAAGCAAATCTGTACGTGTTTCTCCCTTTCGCAGTGGGATGATGTGACCAAAGGTTGGAAAGTGAGCTTTAAAGAGGAAGAGCACTCTGGCCAGCAAAATTCATGGCTGGGCAGCCCCATCCATATTCCCTGGTAGATTAGCAATACCCTTATCACTTCTCAAAGGGTGATAAGGAAAAGTAATTGGAGGAGGAGGGGGGGGGCTTCAATTAACAAGGAAAAGGTCTGCTTTTCAATAGCCTCTTTGGTGGGGTCTACATTTTTTTTTTTTTTTCAGAGTTTATTGGAGTTTATAATTTCATTTCTTTAAATTCAGTTTCTATAAGGTATATTGCAAGTGGAAATAATTTTAAGATTTCAGTTAGATCTGAGATTTTCTGTTCACATGTTATGTAATATTTCCCCCTTTATTAAGCCACTAGCGGGGTTGCCCGGGTGTTTGTAGGTGTAAAAGAAGTTTTGGTAGGCAGGTAGGCTCGAACCCGAATCCTTGAGGCGAAGATGGAAAAAAAGGTGATAACTTACCTCAACGCTGCAAAGGCAGTGGAATGAGTGGATGAAATTAAATGATTAAAAAGTTATGACAGGTGTGTAAATTTAAAACAAACATCACGCCATAGCGGAATGAAATCCCGCACTTAGCTTTGGCTGCGAGGCAGTTTTTTTGGTTTTGCTTCCCCAAGATGTTGGAAAACAATTTCTCCAATAAAAAAGGAGTGTCCAAATGAATAGCAATTGTCTGATATGACGAGTTTTCCCGCGTTGATCAAAGCTCATTGCTTTTTGGACGTTCCTGGCGTGACAGCCAAGGAACAGACATCGTTTCAATTTAGTCTCACTTTATTTATACTAAATTTATATGTTTATACTATTTTACTTTTCTACTAAAAAGCCAAACAAACATGTAACAGAACAGAATAGCGCGAATTTTACAAAAATCGATCAAAATAAATCTAGACACGATGTTCCTTCGCAAATCGTACATATTACGATCTAGGGGATATAGAAAAGGTTCTAAGCATCCCCCCAACCTTTGCTGAACATACGAAAATGTGCGTGCTGCTTTTGCCATTTTATATATATAATATATATATAGTCAAAAACAGTTAGCAATAGACAGAGGCTACTGAGCTAATTAGAGAATGCATAAAACTTAGGAATATCACTATAGTTAGCTTATACAGAACTCTGAAAATGTGGCCATGATACATGTTCGTTCACACAATTTTGTTCAGGACTGCAGAACACAATGCGAAAGGAGATTGCCAATACATCTCTGAGAAAACACTGGTGTGGTTATGCAGAGGGTTTAATGTGAATGTATATCATCGTAGGTTTTATCTGTTCAGCTGCGGCGCAGAGCGTTATTTAAGCATTGCAGGGAGGCAATAACCATGAAATAATCTGCAGGCAACGGAAGGAACTTTTACATTTCAGTGAGTTGACAGCAGATCTAATCCAAGCAGATCATATACTCCAGAGGGAACAGGATCATGGCAGGGAATATGTAGAATATATCTGATGATACTGTGTGTTTGTAACACTTCTCTTCAAGAATAACTATTTTTTTTTCATATATGTGCAGTTTCAAATATCAATGTTAGTCATTATAGTGTTAAAGGAAGCCAAAGAAATGTTAAAATATGTTTTAATATTTTTAATTAGTGATGCAGCTTAGATAAGTTTTATTCGACACTAGAATACTTGTCCTGGGACAAGTAAAATTAGTTCTCCAAACGGAACTGCTTCGAACCACTTCTAAAAATTAGATATAATGCTGCTAAACCTTATGACTACAATCCTTGATCGAATTTTAGATCAAAATCTGCATGATTTTTATTTTAAAAAGTGTAAAACATTTAAAATTTAATAGCTAGTAGATGTACCCAGCATTACTCAATATTAAATGTAATGTTTAATTTCTTTAAAAAATGAAAATGAAGTTAAAAATCAAAGAAATTGAGACATGTGCATGCAAGAATTGTTTTTTCTAAACCATTCACTTGTATATAAAAAAAATTCAAACTGAGATCGAAACCAAAATAAAGGGAGTCAAGTATAAAACATTAGGCCAGTTTGACACAATCTTTAAAATGTGTTTTCAAACCTACTTATTAACATAAGGAAGCTGTCATGTGAACTTTGCGCATTCATGAAACAGTTGACAGATAAAAATCCAATCACCGTCCCTCTCCACATACCAGTTTTTTAATTTTAACCACTTAGGAGCCCTTTTTTTTTTTCCTGATGAAAACTATTAGTTTTCCACATATCTGAATATCCTACATACCAAATTTCAAGTCTGTAGATCAAAAATTCATTGAGTATATAAGTGCTCTCACACGCTCAGTTCTCACTTTTATAGATTAGTTTTTTTGTTTGTTTTTTTTTTCCCCCACCCCCACCCCGGGGGGGGTGGAATCTCTTGCATAGCAAAAGAGATATATAAAACATACTAGCCTTGCTAGTATGTCTTATGAACAAAACCTGATGACATTCATTATTCTAAAGTTAAACTCAATACAAGGTCATTTATATGAACAAAAAAATGCAATTTGCTTTTCACTGGCCCTCCTTGAATGTCTGAGTTTGCATGAGATTGTCGCTAGTAAAATCCACTTCAGATTGTCAAGTAAAAACCATAAGGATTCAACAAGTCTTATCTTTATCTTAATGCTGAGCAACTGTATATTTTCTTTTGACAACCTTTGCTTACATAGCAACACTTAGCGTCAATACAATTCCACTTGAGTTAAATATAATCCAGAAAACTCTAGTATCATGTTTGAGTATTTCTATAAGGTCTTCGTATAGCCATAGACTAGATCAGTGGACGACAGGCTTAAAGCGAATAATCAAACTTCTGCATGTGTGTGTATCGTTTGATAGTCAAGTGAGATTTGGGCTTTAATAAATTCAAATCCATCCATTCAAAGCCTAGTCATTGGACATGCCGAGCGCATGGGAACATATGTTGCCTAGATAGATCTTATACTAGTGAGCTGCCTGTTAAAACCTTTATTAATCACGTAAAATATATGCCAAAATTACTTTAGTTCTCTGATTAAGTTATATTTGAAAAAGGACACAGAGCATCCTTGTCTTGACAAGGTTCAAAACTGAGTAGGCAATGTCCTTTTCTCCTCCCTGTATCTTTGTCATGTTGAGTCTTTCTGCACTGTTATTTTGACAGCAAGTGCTCAACTGAGCTTCAATCTATGGTCTCCCTTTGCAAAATATTCACAACAAGCATTCGTCTAGTTACAACCACTGTCAATAATTTCCTCAATGCTCTATGCCTAAATAAATGTAAATTCCACGAACAGTTTTTCCTAGAACTGCCCACCTGTGAAACTGTACCACACACTTTCCAGCTGACAATAACGTGGTTGCCTTTAAGTCCAATGCAAACACATTGTTTGAATTGTCCTCTTGAATACTCTAATTCTACCCTACTTTCACCACTACCAATCATTACAATGTTGTCTCATTGGCCACCTTGCATTTAACCGTTATCCTCGATTAGCCTTCAGGCCTTCATAAATGACTCTTGTGAAGAATAACATTGATTACCTTAGCTTTAATCTAATTTATAAAACTTGCCATCTGTCTCCATTGTTTCAAAGATGTCAGAGGTGCAAAGTTCCAGAAGAAAATATGATTGTTCTTTTATGGGTTTTTAGCAAATAAAAATAGCTGCAAAGTGGTCAAAATTGAAAAATAAAAATTGGAACTTGTCAAACATAAGCCAACTAAAGTATTATTTATACACATGCACAAATATATACATTTATAGACGCTTCTACACTATCGGAACATAATTTTAGAAATCGTAATACTGCATTTCACATGAAAACAATGGTATAGGCATATTCCTCATATTTTTAAGATTATATCCAAAAATTGAGAATCGGTAAGGTAGAAAATAGAATTTGAAGCAAATACAATCATTTTATGTAAAACACAGTTCAAAAGGGAGGTAATTTTCTGTTTCGATTTAAACAAGATGACCTCAATTTTTCACCTAACAGTTTTGTATACAGTAATATTCGGGTAATTTCTACTACATAATTTGGGAGCTAACATTGTAATTTATTAGAATTGCCAAAAAAATTAGAAACCATTTTTTTTTTTTTTTTTTACCTGAAAACTTCATTTCTCGACTACAAAATTTGCTTCTGATAGTGTAGAAGTATTCATTTATATGTTATTAAAATTGGTTCATTTTTAACTATTTTTTATCTATCTGACAATAGCTCAAATGGTAACTAAGGCTGGAGTACTGTTTTGATTCTTACTGATGGCACCCAGTCATTTTTATTTTACTCTCAAAATCCTTATATATTGGGTACAAGATATAATCGATAGAGAATTGGCCCTATAATAATAAACACAAAATCTCCATAAATTGAAATAATACATTTAAGCATATTTGATGACAGGACAATGTCAGGTGGCCAGCTAGTATAACAGCTAAAGAATTAATATCTGCACATTTATAAGTTTAAAATATCCTTTATGCCGAAGACTTTGTGGCCTAAAATGGTAAGGGTGTTGCTTTAGCTTTTGTGATCTTTCAAATCTAATCCTAGCAATGTTGATAAACTGTAAGGACAAAGAAACATGTCCTTTTTATAAAGAGGATTATTTAATTTATTTCAAAACCTCATAAACTTTAATCTATTCCATTTAAGTAGTTTATGGGTTGTAGTAATTTTATAGATTAACCTATTTCTATCCATTCATTTATTATATAATCTTTGAGAAGCCTAAGACATTAAAATATTAGCCTATTATTACTGTTTAAGAAACTTATTTTTTTTATATGAAAGTGATGTAAAAACAAATTTATGTAGTTAAAAAAAAAAAAAAAAAAAAATTGTATTTTTTTTTTTTTAATGCATTTTATTTTATGTATCATTTAATTGTTACAGCTAGATTTTGACTGCCTTCTTCAGGACACTATTTCTTTCTCTCTTTCTCTCTCTCACAAAACAACTGAAGGTTGAAAAAAAGTGGACCTAAATGTTTGAAATACATCAACCATATTGAAATCTTGGTTGCCCGAAACCTTGAAATAATATAAACTTTATTTTCAATAAATTAGATTTTTGTTTTATAAGATTGTTTTCAATAAATTTTTGTTTTTCATTTCAGTATTACGAAATGTCGTATGGTTTAAATGTTGAAATGCACAAACAGGTAAGCATGTCATTTTTATTTTCCACTATTGAAAGCAGACTGTATGCCTAAATTACTCTACATCTCTCTATAAATTAGCAAGACTACTTGGTATTGCTCAGAGCCATAAAAAATTAAATATAGAAGATAAGTTTTTTTTTTTGTTTTTTTTTATGCAAGTAATAATTAAAAAAAACAAAAACTTTAGTGCTACTGGAAGTGACAAAATTAAGAATACCTCCCAGAGCACTACTAAAACTAAGTTTCCACTACCATTTGTTCTTTGTAGAGAAATGATAAATTAAATTCCGGAGTTAGCGTCTTTTAATTTCAGAAAATGCTGACTTCTTTCAAATACATAACATTAAATATCATGTTTGATTCTTGATAACATTCAATGATAGAAATGGCCATTCAACCCCCAAAGAATACGTTTTTTTTTATTTTATTTATTTATTTTTTTGTAAATTTTTAATATTATTTTTCCAAGTTTACATTGATTTAAAAAAAAAAAAAAAAAAATCAACTTTGCAGGGGTTTGTGTATTTTTCAAGTTTTAGTTCTGACATACAAATACAGACAACTACTTTATATTATAAATGATTGTATTCAAATACGAGCAGGCCACCTGGCATTGCCTGGTCATAAAATATGCTTAAATATGTTTTGATAAATGCAGATTTCATATTTATTATATTGGACCCAGTATATACTTATGATTTAA